>NW_010198233.1:0-6552 GCF_000695765.1 Mesitornis unicolor
TGCCTCAGGATTGGTTGATCTGCCATGCCTTCATTAATGTCAGCGTGGTCACATGCAGTCAGGTACCAGCAGTCTTTGGGGTTTCTGCCTGTTTGTTGCCAGGGTAAGGCTCTTGGTGCAATTGCCTTTCATTGCCAGCTGCCAGCCACGCTTATCTGGAGGAGACAGATTGAAACACAACTTGCAGCCTGTGTGATTTCCATTAGCTGATGTGCCCTGCCCATTGTCAAGAGCAGAGTCGTTGTTAGAAGCCTGTCCGAAACATCAAACCTGCCTCTGCTGCAGCCTGTCATAACAACCTACATGGGCCACCACTCTTGTTTGGTAGTGAAGGAGAGCCCAAGAGGCAGGGGAGACAAAAGCGATCGCCAAGTGAGGCGCAGGCTGTGCAGGCACGGTTGCAGGCACCTATTGCTTGCACAAGGAGCCAGGCAAGGTGGTGGGTGAAGGAGGTGACAGGGCTTTACAGGCACCTGCCCTTCTGTTGAGGTGGGCTGTCACATGGGGCTTGAAGGGCTGCGGGTTGAGTATGAAGCATCCCAAAGGCAGCAGGATCCTGAAAGATCTGGAGACTTACAGTCCCTTCTTTCTTCTCCAGGTGGCCTTGTGGAGTTCCCCACTCAGTCTGTGAAGGGAGGGAGTGTTCAGGCAAACCTTTGCTACCAATTTCTGTGCTGCCCCTGCTACATGAACTCCCATTTCATGGGCTTGCCTCTGTCATACTTTTTACTGACATTTTATTCACTGTCACTTGCACAAGGGAATTTAAACTGCTTCTGAGAAACACTCCTCACTTGCATAGATTTCTAATTTTTGATTTAATAAAAGAGAGGCAGTCTGCCTGCTGAGATATCTGTCTGTCTCACATGATGAGAAATGCTAGCTGCCACTCTGATGGCGAGACACTCTGACTGATGCTGGTGGCATCTGGTGTCCGCAGGCCTCGCTCGGTTTGGGCTGAGCAGCTGGTCTGATAAACAAATCTGTACCTAATTCCAGTTTCCTGAATGGGAAAACACAGCCTCTTTGTAGTGCATTGTAGTCACATCTGATCTCTGAGTGGCTGCCTGTGTCTCTTTCAGCAGAGAGCTATTCCTCTCATGCACAGCTGCTTATCCAATGCTCTTCAGACCAGACCATGCAATTGCTCCAAGTACCAGAGGGACTGTCCCCTGCAGAGAGCATAGCACCTCCAGAGCCCGCTTCTGTTCTTCTACCCAGTGTATTTGTGCCCCTGACCAGCACAATGCTGCTCCTTGTGCTTCAAGCACTGTGTAGTGCCATCGGGCTTTCTCCCCTGCCCAGCACTCGGTGCAGGTCGCTGTGCTTTCCCGCTCAGGGTGGCTGTGGCTGGCAAAGCCTTAGTGCATCCCAGTGCAGCCGGCATCCAGCGCTCCCTCTGCATTTTGTACAAGGCTAGCAGGGAGAGAGGAAGGAGCTGAAGGGACCCAGGAGGGACAGATTCCCTCCTGTTCCCATCAGGGACAGATTTTGAGCATCATCTCTGTGTGTCTGCAGCCTGTGGCATGGAGCTAGACAAAGCAAGCAGCCTGCAAGATGCAGAGCCAGTGGCTTAAGTAACTTATTTGTAACTTCTCTGGGTCTACTTCCACCCTCTTCAGCAAGTGTGGTCCACATACTGTATACACAGAGACCAGCGAAAGGAGACTGATCCTGTCTTTACCAATAGCTCTCTGCAGCTTCAGATCTGAAAAGAGACCAAACTGTACAGTTTTCTGGCAGGCTTCCATGACGAGGCCCAGAACTGTCCCCTGTCCTTGAATAAAGCCCCCAATTCTTCATTTTCTCTCCTTTTAACTCCTTCCCAACAACACTTCTTCCCACAGAGGTCCTGCCACCAGCTTTCAGGACGAGCACGCTTCTTCCATTAGTCGTTCTTGCTCTACATCCAAAGCAGGAGCTCCGTCGCACCAGGGGACCTGCCACCTCCTGAGCACAGTCAGGGGCCAACACGATGCTCCGCTTCAGCGGCACAATTTCACAGTAATGCAATAACCGAGAACAGACTGCGGCTGGCAGCACGAGCCTCCCGTGTGTAAGCACAGCACACTGTGCTAGTGGATCAGCCTAGACAAGTCTTATCTGCAGATTAAATGATTCAGTGGTCCTTAGCTAATAAGTGAGGGATTTGTGCCTGGACCCTGACACTGCATCTAAATTTATGCGCTGCAGTCAGGAAAGGAGCTTAGATTTGTTGAGTTCTCTTCCTGACAAGGGAGGAAGCAGTTTTCTCTGGAAGTAAATCCAGGTAGTCCCCTGGGACTGACTTCAGCAGTAGTTTAGTCTCCTCTTTTTAATCCAAGCTGGGAAAAAAGGAAAAAAAAACCACAGTTTTTCTTTCATGATTTTTTCGAGTTTTTGTCTCTTCTTCTTACCTGCTCTGAGCAGGTCATGCCTGTGGCAACACAGCTGGAGAGATGGTTGCATAGCAGAGCGATGGCTCAACTCACAGGGCAGAGATTTCCACCCCTGCAAGGGGACATCTGCTCAGAAGAAGCCAGAGAGCACACAGAGAGGGCAGGCACACGATGTGTAGCCATGCACAGCTCCACTCTGTTTTGGCCATGAGGCTCCTGGGGAGATGGTGGCAGGCAACTGGCATCCTTGGCCCATGTAGCAGTACTTACTCCCTTTGAGTTTCCCCAGATTCTTCTTTTTTTTCTCCTCACAGAAGTCTTGCAGCAGTTCGCTTTCCTGATCCTTGGAAAGTTCATCCTCCTTTTAGGTTCCTTTAAGTTCCTGAAGTCCTTTAGGTTCTGTGGAAGGGGGAAATAACAATGGCACCACAGTGTCCAGCCGATCTAAAGAGTCAAAAGGTGCTAAAGAGTTTGATATTTGCCAACCAGTTTTGATCCCTCCCATTCCCAGTTTAACCTGAAACACAGCTGCTGCTTTGGATGGCAGGGATTTTTGCCCCCTCCACTGCTCTCTCTCTCTATTAACTTCTACTGCTTTTGTGATGGTTTCCCAACAGTATTTGTCATCTGTGACTGAAAAGTGGTAAGTGCTAGGTAGTATGACCATGATCACTGTTAGAAACCCCAGCTGAGCATGGACCACCACCACAGTTGGCGTACGATGCCCCTTGTTAAGAGCTTGTTTTCCCTCTTCCAACAGCAAGCGTGGCCCAGTGGCACTCAGCAGATCCTGCTCCCTCCCGCCTGGCAGCAGCTGACCGGAGTGGCCACCCACACTTTGGTCCAGCATGCCACCATCATCCCGGAGTCCATGGCGGGCACCCAACCACTTGCAGACTGGAGGTAAAGTGGGAGGCGCTTGGAGGCCCCCTGAAGTACCCACTGGTGGTGGAGGAGGCATGAGAAGAGCCGGGGTCGGAGGAATGGGGTCTTGCGAGGCTGCAAAGCCGGGGAAAGAAGGGCAGAGGCTGTAGCCTTCGACCTCTTTGTCTGGGAGCTATGGGCAGCTTCTCCCTTCCCCATCCTTGGAGTGGAGTGTGGTGCCCACACCGCTCCCTTCAGTCAGTTTTCTGGGAGGAAATACCACTTGCTGAGGGGGACTGGGAGCCCAGCGGGCCCTGGAGGAGGGAGCCTTAGAGAGGGCAGCAGGAGCCTGTGGAAGGCCTTGCTGAAGAGCCGCCAGTTGCATTTTAACCATGTGCCTGTCTCCCCCCTCTGCAGAAACACGCACGCTCACGGCAGCCATTACAACCCCATCATGCAGCAGCCCACGCTGTTAGCGAGCCATGTGACTCTCCCGCTGCCCAGCCCGTCAACGTGGGTGTTGTGCATGTCATGCGCCAGCCCCCCGCCGCTGCCACCGCCGCCATCTCTGCCAGGAACCGTAAGCAGCACCAGTCACCGACCCGGTGAGTGTGTGCAGCTCTCAGCACTGGTCATGGTGTCGGTGAGGCAGGAGTCCCCAGCTGGGTGGTTCTGAATGCAGTACGAGTGTGCTGATGAGGGTGGCATTTGGTGGCATCTGTAGGGCAAAACAAAGTTTGCTCCACGGCCTGTGAGTGATTAGATGATGGTTTTTGCTGTTTCACCTCTTTGGCCAGGAGGGCAGGAGGTAAGAGGTAGTCAGGTGCATTTTATACCTAGTGAGCATCAGTTGGTGAAGGAGTTAGTGGCTGGAGGGGATGCAGGATTGGAGACTCAGGCCCTGTTCAGCTCGTTTTGCTGCTGGTTACCTGAGGCCTTGTAGTCACCATAATCAAAAATTTAACTATATTCCCAGGTCAGCATGGCACAATGCTCAGTTGCCACCCCTTTTCTTCCCATGTCCTCTCGAAGAAGCATCCTTGAGGTGCAGTGTCTGCATTTCCACAGCATAGTGCACCTCCAGGGGACTGCATCTGCAGGAACATGTGCCTGATGTGTGCATACAGGATCTGCTCTTTCAAAAGCAATGGGGTGATGACCTATCTTCTGAGCAGAGGACTGGGGTGGTTTTAGGCCATAGGTGGTTGGCCCCCTATCTTCAGTAGAACACACCAGCAACAGATACCCTCACTGGGCTTTTTACAGTCACGGCAGCATAAAGCAGGGGGCGTTTTATAAGGACATTTCATACAGAAGCAGTCATTAGACACCTAGATCTATCAACTCACAGTAGCACCATTTGGCTCTGCAAAGAGGAGACTGGGTTTTGGTTCACACTATATTATATGGCACAACTAAAATGGTAGGATGATTGCAGTGCCTGTCACAGCCCTGTGATCTTGCCTAGAGAACAAGGCTGTTCAAGATGTGTATGCAGCTGTTCTGGGGAAAGTCCTCTGGGCTGTGAAACTAAGACATTTCTTTAATAAAAAGCCCAAAACAAAACAGTGCAGGGGAGAGAACCAAAGTGGGTCACTCCTTGTGCAGTGTCAAAAGCAGAGGAGCTTGTGGTTTTCCTGGGTGACTGGACAAGAGCCAGATGAGCTCTAAGTCCACAACCAGTTTGACTCTAGTTAAGAGTATTTAAAGCCTTCCCATATACCTGCTCTCTAATGTTGCATTTACTTTGGGTGGGCTCCAGCTGTCATAGGCCATTTGTAGTGTAGAACAGAGACAGCTACGTCCCCAGCAAACCGGCAAAAGAGAGCGCCTGTTGCAACCAGTGCAGGGCCTCCCCTCTCCCTCGCCTCTCCAGGGGCAGGGTGGCAGTGTCCAGGAGGAATTGGACACTTTGGGATTGGACACAGGTTTCTACTGCTTCAGTAATTGTGAGGCTTTTGTAGCCAAATGAGGAACGTGCTCCTTTGGAGAGGAGGGTACTCCATGCTGCTCATTGGTATTCAAAAAGCACTGCAAATGCTACTGTGCAGCCATATACAGAGCCTGTGTAAGTTGGTATAGTGCGATATGTCCATAGTGACTTCTTTTGGTGGATGCCACCTATTCCTTTTGTTAGCTTTCAGGCCAAGCTGAACAGTGCAGCCCAGGCCCCTCTGCAGAACAAAACCAGAACTTTGTTTGCTTCCTTTTTGGGTCTGCGAATGTTCTGCAGTGGGCAGAAGAAATCCAAGTTTAGAGAAAATAAAGAAAAGGAAGAAAGAACATGAGGGGAATGAGTGAAATGGGCTTTAGTCAGTGTGGTTTGGTAAATATTCCCAGCTGCAGACCTGTGCCGTGTTGTTTGGTGGACAGGTTCTGTGCTTAGATCCTCGATCCAAGTGGGCCCTTTCCAGCTGCCAGGCAGGGAAGCTGAAGTAGGAAGACTGGAAAAAAACCAGGACTTGAGAATGTTTTTTCTACTGCCTAATAAAATTATTGTTCTTTTCTTTCCGATTTATATGTGCTGCATCTGCTGCCTCACACGGGAATGAAATGAACCTGATATATGTCCTCCCATCTGCATGCTCTGATCCTTGGGACTTCTCAATGCTTCATCCGCGAGTATAGTGCAAGAAATGTTCACTGGAAAGATTCTTAAACAGATATTTATTTGAAAATAAAATTTTCAAACTTTTCCTGTTAAATGATTAGTTTTTTTCCCACAACAAATTCTAATTTTACCTTTAGATTTTTCTAGCCAAAACCCATCTGGTCATGATGCGTCCATGCAGGGTACAGGAGAAAAGGGATTCTCATTTAGGTTGTTCTGCCTTCTGCAACAGCCATACTGTGCCTGCCAGTGTTTTGTATGTCCAGGCTGTGTCCCTACCCTCTACCTCCCAGCACAAATGCTCTTGGGAGGGAGCATTTCTCATTTGGAAATTTCTAGGAAAAACAAAATCAAATTTTTACTGAAAGAAACTACTTATCAGCCAATTATATGAGTAAGTCATGTGAGGCACTCTGTCCTTTGCAGAGCTGACTATGCCAATTTTGCACTTTTCCTAGACATCATAAATCAGTGCCACTGAATGGGAGACCAGGAATCAAAAGCCATAGTGACAGGCAAGTTAAGCAAACCGAGTTTTCCCCAACTAACAACCTTTCCCATTTCCAGAAACACCTCCACCTGTGAAGTTTCATCCTGTCAATCCATCAGCTCGCCTCAGCGGTCAAAACGAGTGAAGGAGAAGACGTCTCCCCGCTGCGCCATGGTGCACAACAGCCCCGCCTGCAGCACCTCCGTCAA
>NW_010198234.1:0-2570 GCF_000695765.1 Mesitornis unicolor
TTTTAGGCATTGAAGGTTTTAGGGATTTAAGCTTTTAGGGATTATTTAAGATTTTAGTAATTAAGATTTTAGGGATTTAAAATTTCAGGAATTTAAAATTTCAGGGATTTAGGCTTTTAGGAATTGAAGATTTTGGGAATTGAAGATTTCAGGAATTTAGGATTTTGAATGTGAAGATGTTAGGAATTGAAGATGTTAGGAATTATTTAAGATTTTAGGGATTTAAGATTTTAGAAGCTTAAGGTTTTAGGCATTAAGGTTTTAGGGATTATTTAAGGTTTTAGGAATTAATATTTTAGGGATTTAAAATTTCAGGGATTTAGGATTTCAGGGATTTAGGATTTTAGGAATTTAAGATATCAGGAATTAAAGATTTTAGGAATTTAGGATTTTAGGAATTTAAAACTTCAGGGATTTAAAGTTTCAGGGATTTAGGTTTTTAGGAATTTAAGATTTTAGGAATTTAAGATTTTAGGAATTTCGGATTTCAGGGATTTAAAATTTCAGGAATATAGGATTTTAGGAATTTAAAATTTCAGGGATTTAGGCTTTTAGGAATTTAAGATTTTAGGAATTTAGGATTTTGGGAATTGAAGATGTTAGGAATGGAAGATTTTAGAAATTATTTAAGATTTTAGGGATTTAAGATCTTAGAAAGTTGAGATTTTAGGAATTTAAAATTTAGAAAGTTGAGATTTTAGGGATTTAGGATTTCAGGGATTTAAAATTTTATTTGCTCTCGTTTTGCTTTCTCTTTTATAGTTTAACCTCTCATATTTTTATACCTTGTACACATCTCAGTTTACAATTCGTAGATTTCATATTTGATGCTTTACACATTTTATACACACCCTATAATTTATATTTAATACATAACTTAATGATTTATGTTTTATACCCACTCTACAATTGACATTTAATTCATCATTTAACACTTTACACACATTTTAAATGCACAAACTTGAAACATTTCATTGCTACTTTAAACGCACACAGTTAAAATGCTTCGCTAGATTCAATATTTACTATTTTATTTAATATATCTGTTTTTATTTCGTATTTTGGGCATTTTATTCCATATTTTATCCATATTTTAGGGAATATTTCAGACATTTTCCACCTTATATATGTGTATGTTTCTGAATTCAGTTGAATTTTCTCAAGCACTTCTTCGTTGGAGGCACAAGCAGCAAATCCAAGCGCTGGTCTCGCTGGTACCGACCTGAAATGCTTAAATAAACAGCAATTAAAGTGAAATAAATAGAAATTAAAGTGAAATAAACAGCAATTAAAGTGAAATAAATAGAAATTAAAGTGAAATAAACAGCAATTAAAGTGAAATAAACAGCAATTAAAGTGAAATAAATAGAAATTAAAGTGAAATAAACAGCAATTAAACATCAGTTCTACCTCATTGTTCTGGTTCGCGGCTTAAATGTAGAAAAATAGAATGGAGATGTTTGAAATCAGGAGGCTGATGTGAAATTTGCCAGGCAATGGTGGATTCCCTAAGCCATACATTCATTATTTTAATTAATAACGTTAATTAGGTACTAATAACAATTACAATATTGTAACACTATACACAACAGATAACGGCTTTTTCTTCTTGTTATCATCATCATCATCATCGTTAAAATGGCTTCATTTTCATTTCTGAAGCTCTTTGGAGTATTCACATTTCCCATGGGTCACAAAAAGACTTAAATTATTGATCAACTCTGCGGTGCAAACGCACCTCAAAACACCGAAATTCTGAAAGTCTTTGTTAACTCAGTTTTAAAAGTGAGGATTGTCCGACTCCCTGTTGGTTGCACTCGGGCATTTTGTGCTCGCTCGCACCGGCCCGGACCCGAAAGCCCCGGCGAGCAAAGCCCTCAGCGGGTTCATCGTGGAGGCCAACAGCCCCGGCGTCCGGATCGGGAGAAAGGTGGGGAGCCCGACCTTCCCTGGACACATGCGGCACTTTTGGTCACTTCGAAATGAGAGAAGCAGCTTTTGGTTTTCAATTGAACATTTTCCTGTTCGTTTTCAGAGCACACGGATGCTGGTCCTGAAAAATCTGCGAAAATTCTGAAAAGATCTGTGAAAATTCTGAAAAATCTGAAAATTCTGAAAAAACTGTGAACATTCTGAAAAATCTGTGAAAATTCTAAAAAAAATCTGTGAAAATTCTGAAAAAAATTGTAAAAGATCTAAAAAAATCTGTAAAAATTCCAAAAAAATCTTTAAAAATTCTGAAAAATCTGTGAAAATTCTAAAAAAATCTGTGAAAATTTTAAAAATCTGTGAAAATTCTGCAAAATCTCTAAAAATTCTGAAAAAGCTGTTAAAATTTTTAAAAATCTGTAAAAATTTTAAAAAGTCTGTAAAAATTCTAAAAAAATCTGTAAAAATCCTAAAAAAGCAAAAAAATTTAAAAATCTGTAAAAATTTCTAAAATCTAAAAATTCTAAAAATGCTGTAAAAATTCTGAAAAATCTGTGAAAACTCTAAAAAATCTGTGAAAATTCTAAAAAAATCTGAAAATTCTGAAAAATTTGTAAAAATTCTGAAAAATCTGTAAAAAT
>NW_010198235.1:0-24494 GCF_000695765.1 Mesitornis unicolor
TGCTGATTGTTAATTAATATTATTAAATATTATTAAATGTTATTACTATTAATTAATTAGTACTACATTAGTTGATATAATTTATGCTATGTTGAATAAAGAGTTGAACTCGAGGATGTTGCTTCAGTTCCAAAAAAAAAATAAAAAAATCACTTTTCACCCCAGAAACCATCCCACACCCTAAGCCTGGCCCAGCGCCAGCCTCCTGCATTTTGGGGACCACTGCGATGTAGCCCTGTTTGTGCACCCAAACCCGCAGGATATAGCCCTGTTTCTACCCCATCTCACATGGGCAGTGTTTGGGGAAAGGAGGAGGGGGCACTCACAGCCCTGTGTCCCCCCACCCCACTCTGGGGGTAGCTGGAGTGTGGGCACCTTCCCTACAGAGCAGGCCCAGGCTCCCTTCCACTGCCCCCAGATCCCCATGCTGCAACATGGTTGGCTCTGCCCCTTCCTTGGAGAGCCCTGGCAGTGCTCAAGTGGCAAAATCTCCCTTTGTCCCTCACCTCTGGGGCAGGCAGCTGCCCCCCACCAGCACTGTCCCTGCCCTGGGGTCCGCAGGGGGTGACAGCTTGGCCTTTTTTCCCTGGACTGCCTCAGCATGGGAGCTCAGCCATGCCCTGCCTGAGAGGACACACAGAGCAGTCGCACTCCTGCTTGCTGGACATTACCACAGGGAAAGCACCAAGAGACCCTGGAGACAGGAAACATATCAAGAAGAATCCAAACAAAGATCCAACAAACACAAAGCAAGAATTACAACCAAACAGACACAAATCAAACCAAACAGAAACAGACATGGAGGAAAAAAGCAACTAACAAAAAACAAACAAAACACCCTGAAACAAACAAGGAGAGAAACCAAACTTCCCCATGTCAGAGGCAGCTGGACTAACACATCAGTTGGCTGTGCTGAAACCACCAGACCTCGGTGCCCTGGCCTGCACCCGTTACCTCAGTCCCAGCCAGGCGCTCGCCTCCGCCATTTTGAGGGTCTCTTGGCTTGGCAGACACCACAAAATGACTTCATCTCTGGGAAGTGACGTTTCTGAGAGATGAAACAGAGGAAAAAAAAACCAACCATAAATATCCATTTCCACGTCTAAGGTAGACCAGGAAGTTTCTTTGGGGCTGTGCATGCTGACAGCAGCACAGGGTCAGACACTGAGGGTGCCAGAGCTGCTGCAAGAGTGCTCAGATGAGTGAAGAACCACGATTTCAATAGAAAGTGCAAGGTTGGGTGCACAGGACTCTCACAAGTGAAAATATATATATTAAGGAGAAAACAAAACCAAAAAAAATCACCCAAAAAAGTCCCGAAGTTAAGCCAATGGAGCTCCCCAGCATCACATTAGCATCTCTTTTTCTACAACCAGATTTGTGCATGACAGCGTGGATGTACGAAGGACATGCACATTGTCACCTGCTGCTTTCAGCGTGCCTGAAAGACAGACACAAATTAAAGCCTCCTGCTACTCCTGGCTGGAACAAGCGCCAGGAGAAGAGGGGAGCCCTGTTCACAGAAACTGAACCTCTGGCCCAAGCTGAGGGGGGAAAATGGAGGCTGAGGCCCTCTCAAACTTGGCAAGGCAGGATGCCACCATCCCGGCTCTGCGGCTGGTAAATCCCAGGCTGGACAGACCTCTCCTTTCCCTGGAGCTGCCTGTGTGGGCTGCGAGGCTTCAGCAGCCACCGGCCACTGCTCCTGGCCATTGCCTCACACAGTGGGCACGTGAGGGAGCGAACCTCCCCACCAGTCCCTCAGCACAGGCGGACGCCCCTCGCTGAGGAGAAGGCAAGGGCCTGGATGTGAGAGTGACTTCTAATATATTGCTAAGGAAGGCAGCTATTTATTTTGTACCATCACAAGAGTGTCAGTCTACCACCTTGCTGTGCTAGTGCTTTGATACTTTATAGACAGACTGGACAGGGATTTAAATGAAACTTCTAAAATTAAGGTTAGGGCCTTCAATTCTCATCCCTCCTCCCTAACTCTGGGCATTCAACTGACTCTCTTTGGAAGAGCCCTTCCTTGACTGTGTGGGGAAGGGAAGATGCCCTGGGAGCTGTCTGTCACTTCCAGAAAAAACGCTAGGAACATAGGGGAAGGCACCCCCCAAAAAAATCAAGGATTTTGTCTAAACTTGTTGCTTGATTTCACTCCGATTCTCCCAGAGAGACCACCTGCGCTCAGGCAGCAATGGGGAGCAGCCCTGCAGGGCCTGAGGGCGCTAACGGGCCCTAATTGCCCCAAACAGCCTCAGCTGTCCTCCACCCGCCCCCCCTGCCGCCATTTAAGCTCTGCCTGAGGGGGAGCCGTTTCTTTCTTTCCTGAGGTGTGTGGAGGTCTTTGTGTGGGCTGGGTCTTTGCTAAGCTTGTTGTGCTTCCTTGCCTGTCTCAGTTTTATCAGCTTTTTTTTGTTTGGTTTGTTTTTATTTTGAATTTTTGGCTGAACTCGCTGTTTTCTCTGCTCAGCTCTGCTTCCCGTGCTTGGTTGCTAAGGGAGGGTAGGGCCTTGCCTGTAAGGTTAGTGTCTGTGGGGTGCTTAATTTTTTTCTGTTTGTTTCTTAAGACTGGCTTGTAATTTTAGGTAAAATTGCAGGTGGTGTGGGAGGCTGTTATCAGGTTGCAGCTGTGCAACCTTTTGTGGCGCTTCATGCACCCCAAAACTTCTGATGGCTTGAGACAAGTGGGGGTGCTGTAGTTAAATAGAGTTCATGTCTCTGTCTCTGCAACAACTGTATTTGGCAATAGCATTTTAGCTTTTAAGTATGGTTCAAGATGTTATTTGGATATGTAGTAGCGCAATCTTTATTTTATAACCCCAATGTCTTATTTATTTACTTTGCACTCTCCTGGGCATTGCTGTGAGCAGAGGGTGCTGTGGCAGGCAGCAGGTATCCTTGCACAGCAAGGTGATGCCATCCTGCATGTGAATTTACACAGGGCTGTATATTTTAAGCCTACACATGTGTAGGACAGATTCTGGTAAAGGAGAGGGCTGTCAGGTACAGAAAAATGCCTGTTGTGCAATAAGTCTGTCTTTCTCCAGGTCATACAGACAATATTGGCTCAAATTTCTCAAGGAGCAGATCTTGCAGGCTGTGCTTGGCTGCTGGAGGCTTGTGAGGAGCAGCTCAATAGTGTGTGAGTATGTGTTGCCTGTGCACCTTGTACTACTTCCTTCCCAGCTGCAGCTCTGCTTTGTGCTGGGTTTTGGGTCTTCTGGGGTTATAGGGTGGCACCTCTCTCTGCCCTCCTAATGCTCTGTCTTTCTGGCCACCCCAAGTTGAATTCCTTGGAGAAGCCATTGAGTTTTCCCTCCCCAGAACGTTTCCCAGTGGCTAAGGGCACCAGCAGGCCTTACCTGCCCTGAGCAGCCTGGCCAGGTAACTCCCTGGGCTCCTCCTCTGAGGTAGGAAAATATCTCCAGACAGTAACAGGATTTTATGAGGGCTTGGATGTCCTCTGTGGAGCAGTTCAAGGCCCTCAGCTTTGAGAGTCTGGGTTGGTACTAGAAAAGGACTGTAAGGCTCGCTCTTCTACTGAGTTAAGCAGCCAGCTTCATGAATTGAGCTGTGTAGTATGAACCTGAGAGCCCAAGGTTTTTTTATTAACATACACTTGTTTGCGTATCTTGTCAGTGTAAGTACTGTATAACAAGCTGTGCAGTGCTCTGTGAAATTGGTGTGCTCCAGCATCTCCTCTCAGGGCAGCAGTGATCTTCATGAACTCATTCAGTGCTGTTGCCAGAGCACAAGTTTTGCAGATAAGCAAATAGGAGGGGAAAAACTTCCACATCTATTAGCTGTACAAAATGGAAACCCACTGTGAGCACAGTAAAGGGTTTGAACCCTCTGGGATCCCCTGACTGCCAAACCAACAATCCCTTTGGAGTTTCTGATGAGCTTGAAGCTGGACTGATGTTTCCTCTCCCCTCTCTGATTTTTCTCCAGACTGTGAAGACTTCCATCTACCAGAGACAGACCACAGACTTGGTGACTGCTGTCCTGCACAACTTGCTGTGTGCTGGACCCACAGACCTGCGAGGACTGGATGATCACGTTTCTGGTGAAATGCAGAAGTGAAATGCTCCAGGAGGTAAGAGATTTTTGGGATTTTTACCTCTTTGACTCTGGATGTTTTCCTTTCCTGCTGGTGAAAAGCCATTACTGACACAGGGTAACCTTTCTGCTGGTAGCAAGGGGCTCTGTGTGGACTGTAAAACTGCAAAAGGGATGGGAAAAGTTATGAGCAACTTGCTTTAGTGCAACTGTTCCTCTGACCTCAGGTGAATTAGGCAGACAAGGTAATGGAAACTAGCTCTAAGTTGTCCTTTCCAGTGGCCCAGGAGGCAAATTCTGCTTTTAGGATCTACTTCTGCAATTCCTGATGTGGGAAGTCTTGTTATGGGAGCAGCTGGGACTTGTAGGAGCCTTGGCCAAGTTCGGGAAGATTTGCATGGCACAGCCAGCCACTGCAGTGCCAATGAGTGTGTGGGACTTGAGTTCATCGGCTGGGGAAGGGCTTTTAAGAGCATGCAGTGCTCACTTCTGGTAGCCTTTTGCTGACAGTGTTTTTTCCCTGTCCCAGAACTTTATCTGAGGAGAAGGTAACAGCATCTTTCTTGAAAGTCCCATGTGATCTGTACTTTTTCCCCTCTACTGACACTGCGAAATAGTGCAGCCACTGAAGCTTTAGAGCAGTGAAAGCTTCAAAGATGCCATCTGCGTGCAGACCAAAAGCTGTATCAGTTATTTCATTATTAAGATGGGACATGTGTTTTAGATGACACAGGCACAGAGCACAAAGCTTATATTTGATTAAGATAAAATCACTTCAACTTTCAAACGGCTGCTCTAACTTTCACTGGAGAATTTAATATCTACCAAAGGCTCCTGGAAAACCTTTAAGGTGACCTGCAAAGAAAAACAAAATGAAAATTGCATTTCTATTGTTGGAAATAATTTGATCAGTCAAGAGGTCTGTTTCTTGCTTGATTTCCCACCCCCCCTTTTGTCCTCAAACAAAACCTGAATGACAGCCCTCCTTCCAAACAGAGGAGAAATCTTTACCTTTAAGACCAAAAGGCACAAGTATCAGCTAAATATTTGAAGGTAGTGCTTAGCATGAGCTGTGTTTGCAGACCTCGGAAATGGCATGGCAAGTGCTGTATCTTATTTGTTGCGTGTTTGTATCTTATTTGCTGTATCTTTTCTGCTGAGCAGCACATGCAAGAGTTTGTCTTGCATGTGCTGCTGTGAGCTGCTGTGCAAAGCAGAGCTGGGATAGGCACTGATCAAATTTACAGTAATAAATGAATCTTGCAGAGTCACATGGTGATTTCTCTTGCTTATGCTGACAACTGAGCTTGAACCCGAAATGCGTTGCTGCTGAAGTCTGTAGAGGTACTGACTGTGCCATGGTCCCTGTGAGTGAGAAATAGCCTCATGCAAAAGAGGTAATGATGTGAACAGGCATGGCCAGTGGAATGGTAAAGGAATAACTGTAGAAACTAAGGGAAGAAATGTTATTTTTGGTGCTTGTCAGCATTAATAACATCCCAGGCCAGTGGTCTCTCATACATACCTGGAAGTAAGATGCCAAATGTCCCTGTTATCCTGGATGTGCCATCGAGGGGGGCTTCAAGGGATGCAAATACATAAAAGGTGAACTGGCATTTGCTTGATGTTATGCCAATAACTGATTCTTGGCTGTCTGGTCTATCTGCAGAATACTTTCCTGTCTGCAGACTGCAATACTAAACTTTGAGTGGATAACTGATAATTTAGAGTGCAATTTATAGTGTTTTCACACCCCCTTAGTTTTAGGTTCATATAAAGTGTCTTGTGTTTATTTTCCTGATTATTCATTTCAGCTGTACATATGATTAAAAATAATGAATGGTTATTAATTTTTATCGTTAGTACTATCATTACACTGACTCATATCCTTTGATATCATTGCTAAAATTATCTTTAATAGTTTTAATAGGAGCTATTCCTCCATGTTAATAAGAATACAAATCAAACTGTTAAACAAGATAGAAAGTACTGGTTTGGACTGTATTCTGAAACTGAATCCCTGTGGAGTGGATACCTTGCTCAGAAGAATAATGATATATGTCTGTTCCATGTACTTACACCAGATGGAGTCTAACAACTTGACTGGCATCAATTAAACTGTCTGTGGCAGTGGGGAGACAAATTCAAAGGTAGGAGGAAGAGCTGCTAGGATGTTGCATTGGTCGGTTCTGCCCTTACATAGATCAGGAGGGTTTATGTTGCTGGCTGCAGCAAGGCAGGGTTTTAGGCTATGCTGGATGTTCTGGGAAATCCCACCTGAAGGACTTCAACATGAAGCCTGTGCTCTGATGCTGAGTCATTAAATCAGTCATTAAATTCAGCAGAGTTCCCTGTTTAGTTACTGGGATGCAGCTCTGTTAAAGCTGTGACATGGCAAGAAGGATCAAATAATCTCTGGTAATCTTCCAAAGCATGTTTTTTAAACATGATAAACTATCACTGCCCTCTTTACTGCCCTCTGCTTTGCTGCTTGTAACAGAGCAAACCCTAGCAAGGGTATGGTGCTGGCAACAGACCAGAAAGTCAGGCTGGCCTCCTGTGCTTTCTTGTTTTATTGGGTGTTTCACCCAGCTCTAGTCAAAATGCCATTAATTTTTGGGAGGCTTTATTTTTTTTTGCTGTGAATATTGAGCTAAAGCTCGCTTCATACAGCACAATATGAGCCAATATGAGCAAAAGCAATATAGCAGGATAATACTTTGGCATTTTCTCTATTTCCCTAAAATTTCCTGTTCGGAGTTGAGATCCTCACTTTAAGAGGATTGCAGACTATTTGCTACAGATCCTGCTAATGAAAGGTCTTCACAGATCCAGTTTAAGCTAATTGTTGCTAGTCTTGTCACAATTCTTGAGGCCAAGGACATTGCTGTGCTGCATGGAGGAATCTGTTAATGCATTAGAAACAAAAGTAAAGGAGTAGAAAGAAAAGAGTTGTGTGCCTGAGCAACTGTGGGCTTTAGTGGCTTTAATCTGTGTCTGCTGGCTACATCTCTGAGGTGCTGGCTTTCTCCTGTGGTTTTTGGTGAACCCCTGTCCTGTGAGGGCTACAGTGATGATGGTGGTTAGTGGTGGTCTTATTTCTGTATTTCAGTTTGACCTTACATATAAGTGATGGGGAATGGGGAGTAAGAGCTGTTGAGAAACTTCTCACAAGAACAAAGGCAGCAAATGAAGCCTTTGGATGGAGAGTCTCAAACTGTATTTTGTTATTCAGTGCTTCATTAACCTGTGATCCTCGCTGCCAGAGAATGGTGTGGAGAGTATTAGTAAAACTGCAGACAGGTTTAGTCACGCTAATGAACACTGTTGAATCGCCATTACTGCAGTTAATGTTCTAGATAAAATCTTTCTTGGGAACACTCATTTCCTACCTGTCAAACTGGAAGGATGTAGTGGGCTCAAGATCTGCATTGGCTTTTCCTCTATGTAATTCTCAACAGAAGACATCAGTTACCTGGACTTCAGTGTGATCCAGGTCCTCGTAGTTTCCTGTTCCTATGATCTGAGATTAACTTGGGCCATGTTGTTCCTTAACAGTTTAGGTGCCAGCCTTTAGATGAGCCATGGAGAAAGCCTGGGCCTTGGTCCTACCTAAAACTGCCACCAGCAGTGCTGGGAGGCAAGAGGCAGTTGCAGGGAGGGTGACTGGAGCTAAATAACTTGGCCAGGGTCACGTTGCAAGCCCAAAGTGGTCAATTTGAACCTGGGATGTGCCCCTTGGTCCTTTTGATGCGCAACTCATCAGTGCATGGTAAGTGCTCCCTTTACACCAGTGTAAGGCACATCTGGAGATTAACACTTTCAAATCTGCTTAGTTTTGGTAACAGACTGTAATTGAGGCAGCATGAAAAACTGATTTTTGTTGTGTAACACTTCTGCATTACTGCTGGTGCTTTTTTTTTTTGCAAGAGATGATGGAAACCGTACAAGCAAATGGGGGAAATTACAGATGCATTTTCTCTTTGACCTCAGTAGAAGAGGCTTTCGGTGCCAGTCATCTTTCAAACTATTTGATTATGCAATATCGAGTGTCTGAGAGCGTCTCGTGTTTGAACAGCAACAGCTCCCTCTGTCTGCCTCGAGTAAACGATGGGCTATTGCACACCAATACACGATGGTGTACCTTCTAGTTCCCTGCCCAGTGAAATTCATTCTCTCTAGCTTCAGTGGATTAACTCTGAGATTATTTTAGATTTTTTTTGGTATATTTTTAGGAGTGGTTGTAAATTTTTTTGCTACTACTTCAGCTTTCAGTTTATGAATGGAACAACTGTTTAAAAAAACAATTAAAAGGGGAGGGGGCTTGCAAGAGCCTGTTTTGAAAGGGAGCTTTGGACACGCCGTGGATTACCATCAATTAAATGTGTCTCTGGAGATTTGCAAGTTTTACACCTTCTTCCAAAGTGCTGCTATTGTCTGTATAACAAATGTGAACTGAGCTGTTCTGTTAAAAGTAAGTCATGCACACTTAAGGATATAATAGCAGCTCGGTGTTAATAACGTTGCTACATTCACTTCAGCAAACTGTTATTGTAGAGCAACTGAAGCTGTAGTGAGCAGCTTGCCTTGTGGTGAAGATCCAGCGTGTGATTAAAGGGATGTTATTAACATTTCTGAGCTCTTGTCTCACTTTGACTTTTGCCCTGTGTAAGGGCTTTTGATCACAATCTCAACACTTCAAGGTGTCACAAGGTTGCCTCCAAAGGGTACATCGTGTCTTCTGGTATTTGCTGCAGTAGGTAAAAGAAAAATAATAACATGGTTGGAGTTTGTTTTGGCTCAAAATATCTTGCCCAAGAACTTCCTTTCTCTGTTAGGATTTTTTAATAAATATGAAAATAGCTATGGCTTCAGCTCTCTCCCTTATGA
This sequence comes from Mesitornis unicolor, assembly GCF_000695765.1. NCBI lineage: Eukaryota > Metazoa > Chordata > Aves > Mesitornithiformes > Mesitornithidae > Mesitornis > Mesitornis unicolor. Next base: position 8,956 of record NW_010198235.1, read on the forward strand.
GGAGCAGCTGAGGGAGCTGGGGCTCTTTAGCTTGGAGCAGAGGAGACTGAGGGGTGACCTCATTCATGGGGATCAATTTGGAAAGGGCGAGTGTCAGGAGGAAGGAGCCAGGCTCTGCTCTGGGATGTCCAATGGCAGGACAAGGGGCAATGGTCCCAGGCTGGAGCACAGGAGGTTCAACCTGAACATGAGGCCAGAGTTTGTGAGTGTGAGGGTGGCAGAGCATGGCCCAGGCTGCCCAGAGAGGTTGTGGAGTCTCCTTCTCTGCAGACATTCAAAACCTGCCTGGCCGTGTTCCTGTGTGACTGCTCTGGTGATCCTGCTGTGGCAGGGGTTGGACTGGGGGAGCTTTCCAGGTCCCTTCCAACTCGTATTCTGTGAAATCTGTGAGATGGTGGCTTGGTGCACCTGCACAGATAAGGAAGGTGCTTGTGGTGCATTAGGATGCAGGGTGTGTTCAGAGACAAGCCAAAAATTGTCATTCTCCACCGCAGGAAGGAAGCTTGGGAGGGTTTGTGAGAGATGTAGTCCAGCCAGGGCAGACTGGATTCAGGTGACACATACACTCTGTGAAGCTGCCTATGGTTCCTGTGAGGTGTTGCTGCAGTTTTTCTGAATAAGTCTTTCAGTTCTAGTGTATCAAACTTTGAGGGATTTTTTTTCTTAACATAGATGGGGGAGTACATATTTCTGTGCGGTTACTGCTGCCTTCTTACTGCCTATATTAATAGAAGAATAGATTAAACCAAGAACCTGTGAAGCTAACAGTACGTTTGCTGCTGTTCATGAGTTCTGCTTTTGGAGTGAAATACCAAGGTGCATCTGTGTGCATGGTCAGAAGTTGCATTAAATGTGGAATTGTGTCGTGGCACGGCTCAAACAAGTGTGTATGCCTAATCCTAAGAAAAGTCTCATAAAAGCAGCAGTTTGTAGTGTCCTCTGATCTTTCATGCCTCATAACCAGGCCTGAGGGATGGTTTTTAGAGGCGTGTAACTTGTGGAAGATCAAGTTAAAGCCCTGTCAGAATTAAATGCACTCACAAATTTTGATAGCCAATACCATTAGCTACTGACAAACTGTTTTAGCACTCAAGTCGCTCCTCAGAGTTGACAGTCCCACTGTGGAGTGGGGACATGAGCAAATGGCATCATCTTGGGGATTTCAGTTTGCCCTTGGAATAAGGTAATTGGTTTTGAAGCACTCTCATGAAGTGGAACTCTGGAAAGCAACTTCTTTGGCTTGTTGGGTATCCCCTTCTGGATTTAACTCCTACATTTTAGACTTTAAATACATATATATATATATACATAAAATAAAATAACTTCATATTTAAAAGGTCATTTCAAATTCAAGATACATTTTTTCTGTTAATAAAATATGAAATTATTTCACAAGATGGAAATACTTCATGGTTTTTTCCTTCATTAAATGTTGACAAGTTCAACAAACATTCCTGAGTGAAAACCAGCAGATTCTGGGGTAGGTAGGGGGAACATCCCAAGCTGTACTTGCAGTCTAGAGCTCACTGACTCTCCGCTCACTTAGCCCCAGTGTACTTGGCTACATTAATAATTCAGTCTACATTATTAATTCAATCATTGCCGACTATTCAATGGCAAATGCCTGGCACTTCAAGTCCCTTGACTCTGATTATTTTTGTTTTCTCCTGAGGCCCTCTGCTTGCCAGGAGGGTGTCTGCAGCCCAGCTGGCTGTGGTCACATCACACCAACTTAAAATCACTGTGAAAGGTTGCTGGTCTCTGCTTCCTATGTGCCAGCTTGAGCTGAGCCCACATCCAGTGCTGGACCCATCAGCCAAGTCTGGTGTAACACCCAGTGTGCTCCATTCAGCTCTCCAGCAGTGACAAAGGTTTCCCAAATTGTTCCTTGTAGCCAAAATGCTTATTTTGCTGGAAATTTTTCCTGAACTGGTACGATTTGTCCCAGTGAAATTTGCCTTAATGCAAGTTGTGTCTGTAGAGAGCTTGTTTCAATCAAATGATGCTTTTTTATAGATGTACATGCTCATACAGATGAAATAATCCTAACTGGCTTTGCTTAGGAAGGGAAGTGTTATTGCCTTAAAGGAATTCTGCTCTGTGAGATTTAATTATCACAGAATCATTACGGTTGGAAAAGACCTCCAAGATCAAGTTGAACCATCAACCCAAAACTCCCTCTGCGAGAAGTTGCAATCGAGACTTGCCCAAAGAAAACCAGCATGTAGTGACTGAGAGAGTGTTTACATGTAAGAAATCATCCTGCTGTCAGTGGTGTTGATCAGACCTCCTAGTGAAAGCAGGGGGAAGTAAATGAACAGCACCTCGTTAATGGCCTAATGAGGGCTGTTGGGCTTGGTGAACCATTCTGTGTTAAGTCACTTGTTTTCAGAGCAAAGCCTTGGTGTTACATGTTATTTTGTAAGCAAAACAATAAATAGTATAGTGAGTTCTGTTTACAAATAATCTGGTAACCACTTCACTGGTTGTGTGATGCTTGATATGATTTTGAGAGCAAGAAGCCCATGCTACAGGGACACAGATACCTTGATGGTGTGTACCAGTTAGGTGGATCTAGATCGATGGGATGGATGAATGGAGGAGGCAACTATGTCTCCCTATGCTGTACTGCAAAACCAGATGTCTGGCATTGCCTTCCCATAGTCTTGGCATCGCTTGCATGCGCACTCGCTTGTTACTGGGGCCAGCTGGCTACTGGGAATCCTCTCATCTGCCCACTGGGCTTACTGGTCCCAGAGCACAGCTCTGCTGCCTGCAGAGCCAGCCAAGAGAGGCAGTGAAGTCTGCGTGCCTGGGCTGTGGGTGTCTGATGCAGTCTCTAAAGCCCATGGGGAGAGTTTCCAAATCTAATTGATGTTTTCAATCTCTCAGGAAGTATTTGGGTGATTGGAGCTGTGCTGTGTATGTTTGGGTGGTGATGGCAGGGAGGAAGCTGGGTTGATTTGTTTTTCAGGTCAGGGAAGGACTCTATTGCCACTCTAAGGGGAGGTGAATGTATTTCCCAGCTGGTTTGGTGCCCAGAGTTTTAAGGACCATTTGTGTCAGCTGCAGTGACAAAGGATCATCAGTTCCCCTGCCTTGGACTTGTGTTCTGGGACTTAAATTCTCCATGCACTCAGGCAAACCAGAAACACAGGTGGCTTGTACCCTGTATCCTCTCTGTGAGGTGTGGAGGGGAGAAATGCTCCCCTCATGCTTTTATGTACTTCATGATGAACGTAAGGGAGCCAGGGTGGACCCACCTGTCTTGAACCCACCCAACAAGAGACTTTTGCAGTGAATGAGGACTGGAATGAGAAGGAAAAGGAGAAATGTCCAGAAACTGCTTCTGAGCTGGCCTTTTAGGGCACCTCCTGGCCTGTGCCACCACCACCAGGATGGGTGGCACACAGGTGGGGCAGGCAGCGATCCAGGCAGCTAGCGATGTGTGAGGGAGGATTTGGGCTAGGACATGGCCTGCATCTGTCTTCCACTTTTGGGAAACACCCAGATTTTGGCTTCATGGGGTACCCACACACAGCTGGGAGCACTGTGTGAGGCACAAACCTCGAGTGTAGCCTAAACTGAAGTCAAAGCCTTAACCAGTCGCTGGTTACTCCGTGAGCGCTGGTGTTGTCCCTGGCCTTCTGTCCCCGGCCTGCACCTGCACGGTTGAAAGCCATAAAGAAATCCTGTTCAGACTGAACCAAAAAGTACAGCTGGGCTTTGTGTGCACAGAGGGCTTTACAAAGGTCATGAATTGAGCCCTTGTGCCAACCTTTCTGTGATTTACTTCTCATTGTTTCTCTTTCTCCAGGAATTCCTCCTCGGAGTTGCCATCTGCTAGCTGCGTTTTTAACAGGGAGCTCTGTGTTGCAGGTTTGCTATAGGTGCACATCTTTGTGTAGGAAAGCTGGGTCACACTGGAGATCTGTTGCCAAATCCACTGAAGCTGTGCTGGAAAGCTACTACTTGGTTTTTGGAGAGGAAAGAGCAACCAACTCCAAATACTCTCAGCACTGGATGTAAGCTAATATCTGGGACAGCAAGGAAACCCAGTGTGTGTGAAACAGAGCATTGGAACAAACCCCAATTCATTTGTTTTTGTAATAAATTCTGTATTTTAGGTCTGCGAGGGGTTCATTCAAACTCATTCATAAGTTCTGTTACCAGTTTCATGCATGTTTTGAACTGCTTTCACTGGGGTGCTGTGAGAAAGGGTTAGGCACAAAAAAAGAGCTGCCAGATTTCTTCTCTTTGTTATAACTCGGCTTTACTGCTGCATTCAGTCCTGCAGATCATTGATATAATAGACTGATGTGGTTTTGTCTCTCACTTCACTAACAGACACTATAAAATGCTCTGTGTGCTTTTGATTAGTAGTGATGTAGCTATGGCACATGTGCAACCTTCATATGCAGTTCTGTGAATGTACACAAGGTGATTAGGTATTAGAAATCCTTCATATTTCGACTCTTGGAAGAAACCAGCATCGCCTTCTGAACAGAAGCAGCTGCTTTTGTTGAAGCCAGTTACTGGTTTTGCTTAGGAGCTGAAATGCATGGATTGTAAATAGAAGGTTGCTGCTACTGCTCTGTGGTTTCAGCTTTGGCAGAAAAGCAAAGGCTGGGCTATGTGGAGCAGGGAAGATTTGATCCTGGGGAAGGATTAATTTGTCTGTCTGTGGGGCAAGCGTCTGGGTAACGGTTTAAGCTCATCTGATAGAATGGGTTGTCTGCAAGAGGTGCTTGATTTCTTTAAAATAAGCATCTTAACCTAGATGCTTGACTTTTAGCTGTTCAGTGTTGGGTAAGATGATTCTCTCCTGCATGTCTATATTAGAACTCAAGCTGTTGCTTTTTTCAGTTTTCCAGCCTTCAGTAATTGCAGGATTTCAAAGGATGTCCCAGCGAAAATAGAAATCAGGGTGGAGTGTGTACATTTGCCTATCCCTTCCTGATGCCAAAGCCTACTTGCAGATGGAAAGCTCATGGGATCGGGGAGCTCTGGGTTGTGCTGTACTCCAGGAAAACACTGAATGTCAATGTATTTGCATCGTGAAATGCAAGACAGAAACATCATTTACTAATGGCAGGTGTCAGCACAAGGTGATTGGTGCTCCTCAGGGAAAATGTATTGTATCTCCTGAATGTTGATAAACTCTGCTTTGTCTCAAGGGGTTTGAGGAACCAATACAACTCAGCATCTCCTTTGCTTTTTGTACTGACAAGTTGTGTCTCACCCAGCACCCCCTTGAAAGGTTCAGACCCCATTGTCTTCTGTATCTCCTGGTGCCTCTGAACTCCAGTTTGTGCCTCGTTTCCTTGCACAGACCTGTTTTGAGGTGTGAGTTAATATCATGCTGCTTGATCCCCCCCAATGTCTAAGTTTGAGTCTGCCAGATTCCCTTCCCAAAACGTAGGCTGTTTCTCAGGGGACTGTATTTATTTGGGAGAAACAGCTGTAATTTAGAAGTAGTATTTGGAGTCAGGCACGCAAGTGTCACAGAAAATCAGAGGAGCAATTATAATCAATTAGCTGGCATCTATCTGAAAATCCCATATTTAGTTAAAATTAAGGCCTTTAAAAAACACCTTTGAAAAGTGAGAAAGGTAGCATGGAAAAAATCCAGACTGCCTTTTCCTCTTGCACAGATGTCGTTATGCAAAGTGTGTCCCAAAAATCCAACAAAAATAAATGACTGGAAGTAACAGGGGATCTATGGAGGCTCCTGCTGCCATTGGTAAGCTTGAGATTGTGTCCTTAAAATGACCATGAGGAGGCAGGCACAGCCTTGAGACCTCTTCATTTAGAATCTGTTTTAATAGAACAAAGTTCCTTGATTGGAACAAGGCAACCCTGTAAGGAGTAAAATTCAGGTGTGATTGAGATATTAAATGGGGTTTTGTAGACAAATGGGACTACAATGAGGACGTGTTTTAGTTCTTGGGTTTGGGGTGGGTTTTGGGCTGGATTTTTTTCCTTCTTCCAGTCAACACTGCTTCATTATTTTGTGTTCATAAAAGCAGGCTGAATGAGGACAAGATCAGCCTAGAACTGCAAGTTGTGGCTGGCTGTGCAGAACTTCCTATACCGATTTTCACATTATTCCCCTTTTACCATCACTGTTTAAACTCTTTTCACTTTCTGAGGCAGAGAAAACTTTGTGGGACTCGGGCTTCAGTGCATAATGCGAGCTTCAAAGTCCAAAAGAAGCAAGCAGAAATCAAAGGTTTGACATGAACTAAGTGATTTGATTCTGCAAATAGCAATGCAGTTGGTTCTTCCGCTGAAGAGGCTGTATTGCCTTTAGGATTTACTGTAATCAAGACAGCCACTTGCTAGATATTGATAATTTAGCTGCTGCCACTCCGGAAAAAGTAATTCAGTAACCACTGTGTAACAATTTTCTCAGGAGTTGTTCCCCAGCTGACTACATGTATTTCTCAAAGGGTTTTTTGCTTTCAGTTTTACATATGTTAATATATATAATTTTTCTTTTGCATAAGATCCCCAACAGCAAGCAGAGTTTTCCTGCTGGAAAGCAGCATTTCCATTTTAAATAGTCGCAAATCCGCGTTTTGTGAGGAGGCAGAGGCAGGAGCATGGCTCTGTTCATGCAGAGACCCATCCAAGACTGGCTGGGAGCAGAGTGACTACATGGGGCTGATGCTGGGCAGAAATGCCTGCCTTAGAAAAACGAAATCCTGGGGTTAGCAATTATAATACAACCTACCTAAATCCCTCAAACTAAGGGCTGGCTTTTATACATCAAAGTCTGAGAATTTCAGTCTCGACAAGATTTCTACTTTAATGTTGCTTTCTAGTATTTCTGTGGCAGGTTTATCGCTGTGTATGTCAGATTGTCTCTTGATTCCCAGTTATGTCAGCTATAATTGCAGAGTCACAGAATGTATTGGGTTGGAAGGGACCTTTAAAGCTCATCCAGTCCAACCCCTGCAGTGAGCAGGGACATTGGTACCAGATCAGGTTGCTCAGAGTCCCATCAAGCCCAACCTTGAATATCTCCAGAGATGGGGCCTGCACCACCTCTCTGGACAACCTGTGCCAGTGATCTACCACCCTCATGGTGAAGAACTTCTTCCTAATATCCAACCTAAATCTCCCCTTTTCTAGTTTAAAACCATTACCCTTCTTCCTATTGCTCCATGTCCCAGTGAACAGCTCTTCCCCAGATTTCTTATAGGCACCTCTCAGCTGTTAGAAGGTCACTATAAGGTCTCTTCAGAGCCTTCTCTTCTCCAGGCTGAACAACCCCAACTCTCTCAGCTGTCTTCATAGGAGAGGTGCTCTTGTTCCCCAGGTTCAGTGGTAAGTGCCTGCCCTGCAGTGTACCAGTTTACAACTCAAACAGGAATTGCCTGCCGTAACTTTCCTGTCTGGTCTGGCAAGTCCAGCTGGTCCTGGCCCTACAGAGCCAGTTTGGCCGTGCGTATCTTAAAGCATATCTTGAATATACTGTAACATCTCCAATGGTAGCTGCCCTTCTAGGGGCACTGTGGGGTCCAAGGGAAGGAACAGCACGTTCTTGGTGTACCTCTCCACCCGCTGCCAGCAGGCCAAAGGGGCTTCTTGAAGAAACAACTCTGTAAGAGTGCAGATGGCTGTGGTACCATGCTAAAAATGACCCCGTGTTCCTCCCTGAGATTCCCATGCACCCTTGGTGTCTTGCCTGGCCTGGGGAGGGATGGGAGAGATGTGTTCCTGCTGGTAGTCAGGGTTTCCTCTCCTGTCTGAGGCAGGTGAATTCATAGCCCTGAGACATGCAAAGGTGGAGTCCTCAGGCAGTTATAAATCTTTCATGCTTTCTCACTCCTGTGCTTCCCAGACCTCAATGATTTCATCTTTCCAGCTGAACAGGAGTTAAAATTGTTAAGTTACCTTGTTAAAATCAGGGAGTGCCACTCTGATGGCAGCAGCCTTTTATCCTGTCCTTCTCATTTCCTGCCAGGCCCATAATGAATGATTAATCTCGGTGTGTTGCAAAGAGTACAACTACCTGTTTCTTCTGCCTGTAATAAAATATATCCCATTTGATCTGATTGTGCAGCATCTGTATTTGAATATTTTTTTGCCGTTCATCGGTTTTCTCTTGTGAACCCACTTACAGCTGTACTGTAACTCTAGAAAATGTAATTTTCCTTCTATTGTGCCTCTTTATTTTTAAAGAACTGATTTCACTGTTTCTGATGCAAGGCAGCTTGTGTCCCTTTACCACCCATCCATGTTAAGGCCTGAGTTTATTGATTCTATATATACACATTTCACTCGTCTTCAGGCTTATTGTCAAAAATCAAAGCTCCCAGATACATCTCTGGTCTGTGAGCCCAGCTTTTCATGGATGTATTACTTTAAAAATCAAATCTCTCCTCTCTATTCACGGTGTAGAGCAGATCCTCCATGGGTATAAATTGCTACAGCTCCATGGGGCTATTCAAATGGACTCCAACAGGAGCTGTGATCTTCCAGAGCAGCACATTTTCTGACATATCTGTATGTTGGAATCATGCAAGTCAAACACTACTTAAATAATTGAAGAGCACGGAGGCACTGGGTCCATTGGTTTGTCGTCTTTCTTGAGGTTATTTATACTAAATTTTGCTTCCAATGTTCTTTTTGAGTTGAAATACTGAAAGTACAGTGCAATTGAAAATGAGTTGTACTGAAACATCTTCATAGAGGCCTGATTGCTGTTATGCCAAGAGCAGCTATCTCCATTTACTAAGGTATAATTCTCTTCAAAGTAACTCTGTAATTTTTACATCATAAATTCAATACTTGCTATTTAATATTGTGTAAACTATATTGCTTTTTAGGACTAAACTTACCATAATAGCTATATCCAACATATACTTGTTTTGATAGCTTGAAAGCCTGGTTAGCAGACACACTCTTGGTTGAATGCCTTGGTGCAGCAGGGATTAACTCTTCAGATAACTGGGACTTTAACTCTTTGGTTAACTCAGAGTTAACTCTTCAGAGATCTGAAGAGTTCAGACTTTATGAGTGGCTCTGAAAAGCCCATTGACTTTGTAAATGTAATTCTGCAGCTCACTTGAGTCTTCCTGTCAGGAAAGGTTACAAAACCCAAGTGGTCACAGTTTTCATACTTGTTGACCCACTTGTCCAGTACAGTGACTCAGTAGTACATTTTTTTGCTTCTCTGGCCTTACTGAAGTGCTGTCTCATGAGCTGGTGATCTTTAAGGCCAGGAAATGTGTGAGGATCTTCTTATTAATGGTGGTGTGAACTTCTGTTCATAGAGACTCGCCTGCTGTCTGTATCATCACCCTTGGCATTGGTGGTGTTGCAGTTGATGAAATGCTGAGCTGCTGCATGGTTTCCCATCACTTATGTTCGGGTTGTATGGATGACCTCAGAGATATCTCACTCATTTGATGGGCACCCTACCTTTGAAGCCATTAGTGCTTAATTTTCACTGCTGCTTGCACTCAACTGCAATGTTAGGAGTGGCTTCGTGAATTCCTAATGTGGTGCTTAAAGGTGAAAAGTAAAGACCTCATCAACTTCTAGATATTTCCATATACATTGCAGACAATTAAGCATCTGAGAGGCAATGCTTTTTTTTTTTTTAATCCTCTCTTTGCTGGTAGTGTATTCAATAAGAAAGTCCACTTAATATCTTTCACTGCTGCAGATTAACCTTCGTTTAATGCTGTCCAGTCCTATATGGCACATCATATACTGCATTAACCCTCATTTGCAAAGCAGCTTCTTGGCTTGTGTTGTGTTTACGCTGACAAGATCCAAGGGGTAATTACACAGCTCCTGTTAGAAATTAAGTGTTGTGGATGAAGACTTTCCCAGCAAATCGGAAATGGCAGATGCAGCTCAATTTAAGGACTCGGCCAGACCATCTTTTTCTTTCCCTCTGCAACTCTTCTCCATCAAATCAAAAGCAGTTCTTCAAAGAGCTGAAGTGTACACTTAGCGCTACGCTCTTGAATTCAGTGAGGCTCTTCTGCCTTTACTAAACAGGCCTGTCTTTAAACAAAGCACTTCAACACATGCTTAAATAGTTACTGAGACAAAAGGTATGCTGTATATATACTGTTCACATTTAAAAAGGGGATTTCTTTTTTTTCCCCCTGTATATGTGACCTTTTTAAAGCAGGGAACGAGCTTCCAGCTTGAGAAATGGCTTTTTTCTTTTCCAACAGCATTTCAATTCAGTGTAGATAAAAATGATCTTTTAAAAACTAGTCAGAGGTTGAAATGCCTGTTTTGCCCAATCCCTTTTGAACCTCACTTCAGATGTACATACAGCTTCCTTGAACTAAATAATTGTGCAAGAAGCTCTGTTCATCAAGAAACTGTTTTTAGTATCACCTGAGTAAACCAAATCACAGATGCTTCAATCAAGGATGATTTTTTTTAAAAGAAAAGCTTTAAATTGCCTACTCTGCAGTATCACACGCTTGTCTGTAATTTAGTGCCTTATCCAGCAGAGTGTCGCAAGGATTAGCTTCTTCAGGAATGATTAGAAGATTAAAAATCCATATACAATTCCCTATTTGTTTACAGAATACTAAAAACATCTGAAAAATGCTTAGGTTCTTAAAATTCTGATCATTGTTTTGGATGTACCTTCTGCCTTCTGTTCTACAGTGTATTATATTTTTACCAGAATCATGTGTTAAACTTTAGGTTATATATTATTTGATTTTTATGAAGTTGCTCTTTGTTTATTGAAGATTGCGGGGAGAGACCCCATCCCCTCCATTACTGAGGTGTAATGTATATGTGCTGTATGTGTGTACATATATATATATATATGTATATAATTCTACAGGTAGTGAAGCACAGGCCTTTTGGTCATGCAAAAGGGAGGTGAATTAACACAACAGCATCTGGAAGAGTTGTATTGAGGGACTTGCGTTGGTTCTAGGGCCATTAAACATTTCTGTGGTGTGTCAGCAAAAGGACTCGTGCTTTGTGGATGTAAGAGTGGGTTTCCTCACCAGAACCCTTCAGGAAATGGGTAAATAGCAGTCTGGTTTACCATAAAGCAGCCAGAGGAGGGGAGGTCCAGGACCCTGTTTCTATAGATGATGCCACTGCCTGTACTATGGCTGGGGTCGGGTGGGATTTTTAACTGATGGACATGCAGAAGTTTTCCAGTCGTTGCAGACTTGTTTGTAAAGTTCATACACAGAGGACTGTGTAGACTGTGTGGACATTAGCCACCATTCATGGGCTCTTATGCTGTGGTGAAAATCACTGTTAGTAACAAGAGCATTGCATCCTGAGTGATTCTGCCTCTCTACTCTGCTCTCGTGAGACTTCAGCTGCAGTGCTCTGCTCTGTCCAGTTGTGGGGACCCCGACAAAAAAGGACATGGAGCTGTTGGAGCAGGTCCAGAGGAGGCCACAGAGGTGCCCAGGGACTGGAGCACCTTCCCTACGAGAACTGGCTGAGAGAGTTGGGGCTGTTCAGCCTGGAGAAGAGAAGGCTCCAGAGGGACCTTATTGCGGCCTTCCAGTTCCTGAAGGGGTACTACAGGAAAAATGGGGAAGGACTTTTTACAAGGACAGGTAGTGATAGAACAAGGGGGAATGGTTTTAAACTGGAAGAGGGGAGATTTAGACTGGATATGAAGAAGAAATTCTTTACTATGAGGGTGGTGAGGCCCTGGCCCAGGTTGTCCAGAGAAGCTGTGGATGCCCCCTCCCTGGCAGTGTTCAAGGCCAGGCTGCACAGGGCTTGGAGCAGCCTTGGCTGGTGGAGGTGTCCCTGCCCATGGCTGGGGTTGGACTGGGGGAGCTTTAAGGTCCCTTGCAACCCAAACCATGCTGTGATTCTATGATTCAAAGTTTCACTGGAAGCTGGTCCTGACCTGTGTTTATTTGAAACAGATGCTGGAGAGCAAATTCTCATATGCAGGTACACGCTCACCTGACTGCACTTGTTGATATAAAGGCTGAATCACGTCCTCCTGAATCCGTAACAGTGAAGCTCAGACTTGATGACAGGGAAATTTAGGGGCATTGATTGCTGTTGAACAGCCATCATGCTTCATTTGGAAGTGCTCCAGCCTCTAATTCATCTAGCTGTGACTAAACCATGAGCAGGAGCCATAGGGGGCTTGAATGTCCTTTTATCTGGTCAAAAAGCCAGCCTGGCAATAAAGCCTGCTGCAGGTCTGCAATAGCCACTTGTGGAGGAACAAATGGAGCAGTACCGAGAGCGTAAGCTCCAAGTGTAGGGGTGTTCATGTTTCTGTGTACTGGCACCTAATGACTGCCTGCTAACAGGCTCAAAGGTGCATTGCTTTTCCAAAGATAAATGGTTATTTTCATTGTTTTTTTACACAAATATCAGTGTGCATTATAGACAAATGCTATTAACTGAAAGAGGTAATTGGCTGGAAATACTTCATACTTATGTAGAAGTTGTCATAACAACTTTGTAGTTAACTGAATGCTTAACTATTAATTTTCCTCCTGCCAGTCTACATAGGAATTCCTAAACTGCGCTCTGGTTTGAAGCAGAATGAATGATGTTTGCTCTGTCAGATGAATTTCTCTCTCTAATATGGGGATGTATGGCCGTGGCGAGACTTTCTTTTGTGGTGTATGAAAATATCAAGGCGATTCAGTCTTATGAAAAGATTAGGCTTGGGAAATAGCAGTTGGCTGTGCTTTCCTTTCACGTCCTCACATTCCCCAGGATAGCTCTTAATTGCAAATGCAGAGATGACCTCCCACCTCTTTGCAGGAGGCTGCAAGATCTTCAATCACCACCATATCTGTGCCTCTCGCAACATCGCTGGGAAGCAAAGGATTGCCATTACCCTAAATCATTTGTCCAAGATCACAGAGGAGGTGAGTGGTGGAGCAGGGCTTGGGCCCACGCCAGCACTTTAATCTCTCTGCCACCTCACTGCCTCCTGTTTAATGACTTTGGGGGCTGATGGTAAAACCTCTGGAGCGCCACTTTGCTATAGAAGAACTGCATAGCATCCAGTGTGCAAATATTCAGCACCTAGCCACCTACTTGTGCACAGTGTCACAAAACCAAAAATGTTGTTGATTGTAAACGTGTGGAAGTTGTAGGGAGTTATGTCAATTTTGTTTGGCAGCAAGAAGTTTGAATATAAGGAGGAATATAAGGAGTTTTGCTGTAGATGTGGCTGGGTTGCAGCATCAGGAGATGTGTTGAGAAGGTACCCTCAGCAAGCTGTGCAGCTCCTGTCCATAGTCTTTGCTCTGATAATGAACTCCCTAATTCAGTCTCAGGAGGTTTAAGTCTGTAGCTTTATCATGAAATTCCCATAAACCATTGTGGAGAGTGTGGAAGAAGGAAGAGAAAGGAGCATCTCTGCTCCAGTCTTATTTTTACAAGAGATGTGTCAGCACCTAATACATTTTTCCATCATTTTCGAGTTGGTGATCATTATCTACCATGCAGTAAACATCTGACATTATCTGGGCGATTGTGAAATAACTTGATCCTTAACCAGTGGGATGTAGCATACAGGCATCCAGACACCTGACCTTTACAAAAGCAGCCTTAAAAGTCAGATGTCATCCTCTTCTCATCTTCTGTTCCTCTGCGGACAGGCTGCCCTCCACTGGGTCGTTTCCCTGTCTAATCTTGGTTGAAATAGTTCTGCAGAAAGCTGAGCTGTTTTGCTGACTTACACCAAATCAAGCTCTGGCTTTAAACAGAAGCTTGTAGCAAAAATCTTGCATGTTTACCTTCATCACCCTAAAAACCCTCCAGAAGACATTAGGATTTGTGTGTCCCAGTTCCCATATTAGGGATGCCATTCACCAGCTACCACCAAACCAGACAGTGAATATTTGTGGACCCAGGTGGGGTTGGGAGGCAAAAGACCTCCTGTCTCCAGCTTTTTGAGAGGTACCTTCCAGTCAGCAGAACTCTGCAGGGGAAGGGGGGAGTAACTGTCCCATCAAGCATCTTACCTGTATTTTTAATGAGCCTTATCTAAACAGGGTCAGGCTACTGAACATTTCATAACATTTCAGAACCTTACAAGCCAGCTGTAAAGCAAGAGCTCCCCTTATTTATCAGCCAGCAAATCAAGGTACGAAAGTAAGGATATGCAGTAGCCTCTTCTGTGCCTTTTCCGCTGCATTTATCTTTAATAAGAGGATGTCTAAAAGCTTCAGCTTTCTGCTGTCTTTCAGAGGTTTACCAGAACAAGTGGTACTAAGCCTTTAATGCTGTTGCTTTACATATACAATAATGCCAATTTGTATTTCCATTTTCACTCAGCCTGATTTGAAAAATTTCTATGTTAAATAGTGTTTCTCTCATTTCTTAAATTATTTTTTGAGATGCCAAGCAATGTTGATTCTATCAATGGAGTGCAATTTTCTCCTATTTGCCCCGTATACCCAGTAAGCATGGTATTAAATATGATTTATTTTGTTTCTCCTTCCATCTCCAAATTATTGTGGAAATAATTAGAACTAACGTTGAAACCAACATCAGAACTTCATTGGGATGGATCTCCTCTGCTCGTCCAATCTAATGCAAAATGTACAACGTGCAACTTCAAGCCTCTGTCTGTGACTTCAGGGTCTGTTTATGCTGGTGTTAACTTGAGACCTTATCCTCTGGCCTGTGGTTGTATGGGAGATAACATTGTTCTCCAGATTATGAGTTTTGGGGGTGAAGCACAGGCCCTGTAAGCAACTTTAACCCTTTGGTGCTGGTACAGGTCCATGGTGGGGCAAGGACAGTTGACTGGAGGATGAGACTGGGCCACCCTGGGTTTGTAGTGTTCCCTATGCTGGGACCAGTCACTGCAGACGTAAAGGGAAGACTTGTGCTGTAAATCACCATTCCTTCTTATCTCAACCTGTGCAATGTTCTGCCATGGTCTTCATTGGTGTGTATTGCTGGGATCTATTGATTTTAACCAAGTGATGGTAACTTATGTTAAAGCCAGTCCTCCAGATCAGTCTGTTTTATGGCTTGTGAGATCTGCTGAAACTCAGCAGTTTCCATTCCCGACCAGAACTGCTATTTCTGGCACAGGCATGTCAAAACACTTTTTAATCCATGACAGCATGCCTGCCGTCTTGCCTCTGAAACATGGTTTGCTTGAGAGGATTAACAGAACTGGTTGTAGCCAGGCTACAGTGGTTTGTGTGGGAAGTGTTGTCTCCTACCCAGAAGCCACAGCAGTGCTTCCTACTGCATAAGTTAAACACCTAAGAAAAGATCCAGATTTTAATTTTAATTTGTTTTTCTTTACTGGAGAGGGGAAAAAAAAGAACCACAACACAAACAACAAATTAATTGGCTCCGCATTGCACAGCGAGAATGATTAATCTCCTGAGTATTGGAGCATCTGTCTACCTAAACACCTAAGAAAAGATCCAGATTTTAATTTTAATTTGCTTTTCTTTACTGGAGAGGGGGAAAAAAAAAGAACCACAACACAAACAACAAATTAATTGGCTCCGCATTGCACAGCGAGAATGATTAATCTCCTGAGTATTGGAGCATCTGTCTACCATTCC
>NW_010198235.1:24535-25005 GCF_000695765.1 Mesitornis unicolor
TTTCTAATGGTCATTTAAATAATAAATGCCACCACGCTCATTAGGGGTGTATCAGTCGTTCTTTTTCTGCTCCGGTGCTTGTTGTATTCTATTAATATTTATTGAATTCAAGGAAATTCATCCTGAGCTAGTGGTCCACATTTCTTTTCAAGGTCATCAAATATAAATATTTTATTTATCTAATTTAGAAAAACTACGTTAGGTGCAATGCAGCAAACACCATAAGAGTACGAATTAGCGGAAAGCTTCCCTCGGGAAATGTATCCAGGTACCAGTAATGGATAATTATCAGTCCAATAGCTTCTCTCCTAGCAGGTAATAAAGGTACATAATGGCAATACAAACCCTCACCTGCAAGTGTGCATATGGCAATAGCAGTGAGTAGCAAAATAGACTTTTTTCTATGAAGGCAGTGGAAGCATACAAATCACTCTGGTATTTGGGGCCCAAGTAGGCTTATTAGAGACTCG
>NW_010198236.1:0-57983 GCF_000695765.1 Mesitornis unicolor
TGTAAAAAGATGTAAATAATTTTATAAAAATCTAATGTCAATATTAAATGAGTTTCAGATTTCCCTCCATAAAATCCAATTTAATTTTTATCACTTGGAAGAAATATCCTGATGATGATGATAATAACTTCAGAACAGTGTTGGAAATGTTAAACATTTCATTTATGTTAAGTATCCTAACCAAATGGTAAACTAACAAATGGCCAAGATATAACATGAAAAGCACTTCCCCCCTTTTTTTAAAAATGAGAATACCTTCTTATTTCCACTCTAATTCACTGTCTCATTGAATAAAGGTTACAGCTTTAAAAGTATTTACAAATAATAGGTTTTTCCTCTGTGCTGTGGCTGTAAACGGATTTGAATTGTTAGAGAAACAGTTGTAATCAAAGCACTAAAGTAAGTTTAGCTAACATTTTATAACATTCCTGAATACCAAAATATTAGGGAAAAAAAAAACCCTAACCAGAATCAATCCTGTCAGTAAATTGCTGTCTCATTCAGTATATTATTAAATCTTTAATTTTCTTGTCAAGGAAATGGCTGAAAATATTCTAGCATGCCAAAGGTTTGCCACCACAAGCCAGAGTATTACCACAGTGCAGAAACTAACTACACCCAGTATCTCTAAATTGTGAGGCTGAGTTTTTTAATTGCTTCACTGTTCTCGAGGGCAATTGCCAAACATGACTGCACTGTATTTGATAGTAATAATACTCTTGAAAAGCAGCGTTTGAGAGCTGAAAGTGCATGAAGCAGTCCACGCTATGGTTCTGATTTCAAAGACTTGCTTTTATTTTCAAACCTATACATGGAGTATTTATTCATACAGAAGAAGTTCAAAATCCTGAGCATCTTTTTGTTTCATCCTTCTGAAAAATATAATTAGTTCGGGATAGGAGATGTAGGTAAGTAATTTCCTGAAATTACTATACTTTTCTGAAAAGTCTGGTGGTGACTGGAGTTGAAGTTCACGAGCCAGGAGCAGAGAAGGGGATGGGGTGTCAGACCCTTACACTTCACTGCTGTAGAGAAATGCTGCACTGAACTCATTTTCACATCAGAACAAAATCTGTCACAATCAATATAAAAGAAAAGATGAGCCAAAACTGCTTCAGTTGCTATTTATTTAGTTATTTTACAGAAAATAATTACATTTAGTCTCAGCAGTTAAACAATTTCTTTCTCTGCCTCCATCCATGTATAAAGTTATACCTTGATTCTGACTTCCTTGTTCTACCAAATCTCTTAAGACAGGGAAGGAATTTTTGCCTGAACAAGGGATAGATACAGCCTTGGACCTGTGTGAGTGTTAGTAAAGGAGAATGTACACATGAGGTCCGTGGTGCAGCAGTGACTGCGCCAAGTACCTGAGCCTCCCGTTCTCATCGAGGTCTTAACTCTGCAGCACTGTGGCATCCATGACTGAGATGAGGAGGAGACTGTAATGCATCGCTCCAGTAAACTCTGCTCCTACAACATTTTTGTCCTTGAAAGGGGAGGAGATTTCAGTGTGTGTTGAAATGTTGATGGAAAAGGTTACACTTTAAAGGGTAAAAGGATACTTTAAAGGATAAAAGCACACCACACATACTTTCTTTTACTTCTTCTAATTGCCATTTTAAGTCCTGCTTAGTTGAAGAATAGTAATTTTGTTTCCCAGATTAGGAGCTTCCTGCCTTAGCCTTTTAGGTTTGAAACAGTATGTATGGGTAGGTCAGAGCCATGTGACTTAGAAGCAGCCTCCCACGGGCAAACCAAAGAGTAGTTCTTAGCCTTCGTGACAATAAACATTGCAGATTGCATTAATGAACCTTAGGGAAAACATCGTGTGCCAACTGAAGCCAAACCTATGAGTCGAATTATTTGACATCAAAGGCCACAAAACCCAAACCAGCAATTCCTTTCAGAACAAACACCAGGCAGGAAAAAAAAAAAGTCCTTCTGGCACAGAGAGGAACGATGGGGAGTCCACTACTTCTCTGCAGTACAAAACCAGCACGCCTGTATTCACATCGTGGGCCAACATGCTGACCATTCCCAGTTCTCCATTCTTCCCTACCCTGATGCACGCAGGCATGTGTGTGTGTGTGTGTTTGTGTGTGGGGGTGTGTTCCAGGGGTAATCTTAAACAAGGTTACAAAAGCCTGACACTCCAACAGCACATGTGGTATTGAACCGGCTTCTGACCTGGGCTGAAAGTGAAGTTCTGATTTGGTGTTATTTACAACCATTTGCCTACAGGAAGACCATTTCCTATTAGCATGCATTGCTTTATTCTATTGTGCTCGTTAAAGTTGTGTTTCCTAAACGAGTGATGACTGTAACCAGCATGGCTGTCAGGCATTCATTCATCAGTTCAAAATGCTGAACATAGCATTAGCAAGCGAATTGCTTACAGTGTCAGAGCTGTTTTAAGCAGCTGCTCAGCAGTCCTGGTATTGTATTGGTTCATTAGTGTTGGTTATTTGCATAGCTTGGCTGAAACAATTCTCCTACATTCTTAACAACCTGCTTTACTTTCTTTCAACATAAAAACTTTTAAAAACATTCAATACATTCTCACATAAAGACTTGAGTAATTGCAAAGAAAGCCGCTAGGTAGATTAATTTGTTGCTACTACTGAGACAAATCTACTCCTCAGTAGTTAAAAGACTGAAAGAAAGGGAACATAAAATATCCTCTGCATTGCAGTGACCTGGGGGCAAGTATCTGTGACCATATTTCAGTGTTGTGTTGTAACAGAGAAAAGGCAAGTTATTGTGCCAAAATGTTTCCAGGTATATTTCCCTAAAACACCACGCTAATTTAAAGAAACTGCTGCCTATATAAAATGTCATTTACTTTCCTAACTAGCCTTTGAACATATTAAGCATTGTGATATGACTTGCTAACACACACGTAACACTATAGTAGGTAATTCATACTTGAAGAAACACCTGATAGAAACTCATTGCCTGAAACAGTGCTTACTAGATTCTGATTTACAAAAAAATTGCTAAGGGTATATTTTCTATTTAGCTTGATGAATTAATTTCAGTTTTTCCAGTTAGATGTTGTTATTGCTCTGACTGCTCTTCCACTTAGTGCTCTTTTGTGAAGACAAAAAATGCTTTTGTGTGCACTTACTACATTATGTAGCTGTTCCCTGTGTATTAAATGTACATCACCTACACCATCAAATCAATGAAAATACTCATTCCTTGCCCGCACTTCACTGTGAGTGCAGTCATTAGCTCCTCACAGCAAGACTGCAGTGTTGATGCAGTAACATTTTTTTCTTGACTTGTAATACACTTACAGACAATGTAGCAGGAATTTGGATGTAATCATCATTTTACGTGACTTCTCTGACATGGTGAAATAAGAGATGTGATAATGACTGAATGTTATTAACTTTAAGAGAGCTAATTTCCTGAGCTGTGGAGTAGCCCCTAAGACATGAATGCAGTAAAACTTAAAAACAGAAGACACAAACGGTATCACTTGGCAAGATAGTTTTCTAAATTGTTTGCTCTGTGTGGGACTATCTGGTTCAGTTGGATAGATCTAAAGGAAAGTTAAGCCTATATCTGTATTACTTACAGTATTCATATGTGATTTTTTTCAGCATCAGTCTGCCAATAGACTGTTTCCACTGCTAAAGAAGTTGTTATCAGATAAGGATTAATCAATATTATGGTAAGGCTGATATCTCTATAGTTTGGTGGTACCAGGAGTAGACAGCATACATTGTTCCTGTATAACAAGGCAGTTGTTACTACATTACACACCACACTGGATGTAAGACTCCAGAGCAAGTAACACAGAAAACACTGAGTCAATTGCAGATTCAGATACCACAGCAATCTTTTTTTTAGGAAACAGTTATCGTTAGAGATTTTTAATGACTTTTTCTCCTGTTTCACTACTTGCTTTTCTTTTTTGAATCTATACTACCTCAGTAAGTATAGATGGAATGTCTGGAGAGAGGCCATATGCTGTCAGGACAGAGTCCACCGAAGAAGAGTCCTCAGAGAACAGGGAACAGATTGGCAACATCTTCGTACTTGGGAATTGCTTTGCGTTGAATATAGTAATTTAACCAGGAAAATGTTCTGTGCAGATTCCAAAAGCTACTGCGGTAACTAAGAAAGCTCCATCTTGTGTTTAATATTACCAGAAATTGAAGGAAGGCATTCAGAGAACAGCTTTCTGTTAAAGTGGACAAAAAAAAAAAAGAGAGAAAACAACTAAAGCAGAGATTTGTGGAGGAAAGAACTTAAAGCAATTTCCCTGCATGGTAGTGTTGTCTGATTGTGTCGCTGACTGATGGCTGAGCTGTATAAAGGGAAATGTGCTTACATAGCATGTATGTTTGGACATATCTTTATATGCCGTGTTGGAAGAAGTTTTCACTCTGTAATTTAAACTTGGACACAGACCAGACATTTGAAAACTCATTAAAGGTAATTGCCTAAATTCTTTGTGGCCTTTTACTTCCAGGACTCCAAACCGTTTTGAAGAGATTGATGGTGTCCAAATCTACCCACACCTCCATTCTTAGCACCAGCACAATCCCCTGCACTATAGGAAGCAATTTATACACATTCGTACACAAAATCTATTGAAAAAAACAGAGAAAAATTTGTGAAAATTTACTGAAAATGTAGAGTTATGCTGTGTCCAAGAAATGCTCCAAACCATCAAGTACACGATGAACTGTCTAGGATCAATCTGTCTGGAGAAGAAATGCAACAGGCAGAAGGGTTCGCTCGATTTTTCTCTTGCTGGAGCCTTCAGCATTTTTGCCATTAGGTGGCACTCTTTGCCTGTATAGTGCACCGTCCTTGCTAAAGGGAGCAGCTGTGTCTATACAGCTCTGCAATACCACATTTCGAGGAGAAAGATGAGTGCAACGTTAAAATGAGATAAAGGGTCTGATCCAAGGCAAAGCAGAAGCTGGAATGCCCATGGTTTGCCTTCCTCATCACCTTTTAAAAAACTCTCTGCGCTGCAAACTCAGATTTTGTTTTCCTTCTCCTCCCCCTGTCCTAGTGCAGGATGGTCCAGTGAACCAGTTGCAACTCAGTGAGAACTTGATGTGGAATCCAAATCCTTCTGGATTTGGCATTACAGAACAGTGGGAGTGAATTTTTGGAGTTTATGTTTGTCTCTGTGCTAACTGCTGAAAAACTCAATTCTAAATTGGGTTTAGCTTGGACAGCTTTGTTGCTCTGTGAATTTGCTCATGCTAGTAATTATGGCCAAAAAGGGAAATTAAAAGTTCCTTCATATATTTCAGAAATCACACATCACTGTTGGCAAACAAATTACTTTAGCAATACGTGCTGCAATTTTGTTGCCGTGTCCACTAACGCTGTCTTCTGCTTGTGACAAAATGGAGTCAGAAAGCTCTTAAATGGTGAGTACAGCTGTGCTGAAACCTGGCCTGCATTTTCCTGCTGAAGCAGCATGGTGTTGTGTTGCAGTGCTGCTCAAGGAGCTGTTTGTTACTTGCCTTCTTTCTGGTGAAAAAAGATGAGAGGTCTGCACATTGCCAAAAATGAGTGTTCTCCTTGAGGCAGAGAATCACAATAATCCTTCAACTGACATTTCAGAAAGACAGACACTAAGATTCACAGAGGACTCCTGCTCTGGGAACATGGCTATGCATTCTCATCTGTTTCATAGCATTAGGCTTTTGAAGAAGAATTTGGACAATGTTTTGGCTGCTTGGAACTCTAAAATTCAGTGCTATTCAGTCATAACATCTGATTCCTAGACTATTTTTCATAATGTTAATTGATTTTAAAACTAGAGCTTCATCCTTCGGTCCTCTCAGTTATGTGCTGGGCCCTAGAGTACTCCCAAATTTACTGAAGAGAGCTTTTGTGCATACTCTGAATTTATCTATATTTGAACCCTGTTAATTCTGGATTGAGGCTGACATTAAGAGTCTACATTCCCCCTTGAACACCTACATCTGCAAATCTTTCCCTGAAAGGTAGATTATCCCCTGGGAAACAGGTGTGGGGTGGGTGCATTTAACAGCACCCTGTGGTGACATACCTCCAGGACTTTTGCTATTAAAGTACGTAGGGTAATTATTCATACAAAAAAGAAGAAAACCAAAAAGTGAACATTTATTCTAGCTGTGTTTTGGCATTCTGATGAGAAAAATTTAAACAAATCCTGTCTAAGATGATGCAACTGAACTGAAAAGCTAAGCAACTCCAGGAGCAGGAATATCATCTAGAGAATGCGGAGGACAAATCCAGCAAAGCATAGGCACAAACATACCTTCTGTGGCAAAAAATTCCTGAATTCCGTAACTGAACAGTTAATGATAAATCAAGACTTAAAAGATGTTTTCATAGTATCTGCCACTGGTTGCTTAATCACTAACACATCTTAATCTTACAGCATCAGATAGATCTTTACCTAGCCAAGGTTAACACCAGGAAAGAGACATTGTATGGCTTTTTATGTCATCCATGCTTAAAACCATTAATTGTTCTGGAAAATGGAAGGGCTATATTGTTGCAGTGGCTACTTCATAATTTCTGCCTCTTGAGTTTGTAAGAATAAGAGATAATTCCTCTTCTTTAATTTTAGATGTGAAGTAGAGGTGGGAAGAATTTCACACATTTCAAATTTAGCCTAGAGAAACGTTAAATGCCCCCACTGTTAGTTCCAGGCTTATGATGCTAAAAAGATTAAAATCTTCCAGATAGGAAGTCAGTCACTCCCTGTAATGGGACTTAGATATCAAAAGTGGCAGTCTATCAATTAAGTGGACATACTCAGAAGGAGAACTATTTTCTCCAGCATCCCAATTATTGTTCCATATAGAAATGCTCCTGGAACATGGACATCATCCAGAAACATCAGGATACAAACAACACTTACTCCTTTCCAGCAGTTGATTTTAAAATAAGACAAATACAGCAGGAAATCAGTATTAATTTAACCAGCTAAACTTGTCCCTAGCTCCTTACACTATACTGATAATCATGTTTTCTTGGAGGTACAGCAGATTTGCAATTGAAGCTCCAAGCTATGCAATTAACAGAGGGTTTGGGAGAGCATGTTGAAAAACAAGATAATCTTGGTCTTTATCTATATGTAATTCAAGACAGTCCCAGCCACAGATGAACGGAGCCTGCAGAACTGTTGCTTTCTAAGCATCAGCACACACATAGAAACAGACCCAAAACTGAATCACCTCCAGCAGAGGGTTCTACAGGAGAAGTGAAACTTCAGCTCTGCCATCTAACTAGAAAGTGACTCCCAAATGCAGATCACAACAGCCATACATTCTGTGTGGGGACTGTGAACTGCTCCCTGTGTGTTTGAATGAGCCTCACAACATCATAGTGAATGTTCATCAGTTTGAGCACAAAGGTTGTTCACTGACCTTCATCCCATTCCTTTGCCTCAAGCAGAGGTGGAGTTTTGCAGAGGCGCTCTGATCTTCCTTCAACTCTGCTTCACTACAGATGATTCCACTAATTCGCTACAGCTCATCAGTGTGCAGCACATACTCGCCCTTACCAAACAAGATGTTGAGGATGTCACACAAGCTGACTGAAGGAAAAATCCCAAAGCTGGTCTGTTGCTACAGAAGGTACTTCCGTTGAATACCAAAGAGCATTGTAGGAGACAGGCCTGTCCTGTTCAAATACAACTTCAGATTTTCTGTAATTTAGGACTCTGGTTTATTTGAAGCTAAGTCACAGTTTCAGCTTGAGATCTGGATTCAATGATGTGTAAATCACTGAAATATGGTCATAGAAATTCTGAGTCCTGAAAAGGGCAAACCTCTCAAAAAAGATGACTCTTCAATTGTCTCAAAAGGGACTGAGTAAACAAAAAAAGCTGGTCCCTATCCTTCCCATTTTGCATTAAGAATAACAAAGCCAAAATTTCCTAGCCAATGCGAATTCAGAGGTTTGTATTATCTGTTGTAGTTTAGCCAATCTCTGCATATACAAACTGAGAGAAAAATAAACCTTGAAAACTGTCCTGTTTTAGCAAGTCAGAGCAAGAGTACCAGCTGTGCACAGTATGTTTGAAATGGCATTTAAATACAAACAACTGTGAGAATTTATTTCTTTACAGTGCTTACCAGGTATTCTTTTCTATAACTTTTCCCTCTTCAAATTGTTTCAACAGAAGGCTGTTTGTGATTTTTCTTTTCATCTCTACACATGATAAATCCAAACATAAAAATGTCCTTTGTGTATTAAGGTTTGACTTGCTTGGAAACATAATGGGCACAGGTAGCTTGTGCAACAAGTAAGAAAACCAGCAGTGTTTTCCAGAAGGCAGCACCTCTCTCCATTTTGCTCTTTTTCACTTGGAGTGAACCATAGTCAACTTTGAGAAAAATCAGTGCCCAAACAGTGACTGCAGTTGCTATGGTGGGTTTGGAGTTTCGGTTCCCAAC
Source organism: Mesitornis unicolor (assembly GCF_000695765.1). Taxonomy (NCBI): domain Eukaryota; kingdom Metazoa; phylum Chordata; class Aves; order Mesitornithiformes; family Mesitornithidae; genus Mesitornis; species Mesitornis unicolor. The sequence continues at coordinate 8,433 of NW_010198236.1, forward strand.
TCCCCTCCACCCCCACCCCCCCTCTTTTGTTTGTTTATGCAGGCTTGGTTTTGTTTTACATGTTTTAATGGGGCAAGAGATGGGAGAGGATGTAGCTCTTACTTGGCAGTTTTTCCTCATTCTGCCCAGTCGTGGTCATTTTTTCTGTAACATTTTTAGGCAGTCAACCAGAGGAATAAACTCTAAAGCTACTTGAAGAGAAAAAGTCTGAGTTTCATAGGCATTAAGATTCCCTTTACATTTCTGTAGTGCTGTAAATGCTTCTTAGATGAATGGTGGTAGACAGGATTAAGCCTATGAAGCACATCAGATAGAGCGCTACCTGGATTTTCTAATCCTGGCAACTTCCACATGTTTATAGCTTTATCTGTGTTCCCTAGCAAGGACTGGAAGAAAAGAAACAAGAAGCCAGGAGAGCTGTACAACCATACTTTGCATCTTCTTCATTGATACCCTTCATGCCATTCAAACAGGACTCCAGAATACACTCTTTTAATTAGCAAAGCTTGTTTTAAAGTAAACAACACCAACACTCCTTATAGAACAGTCACAGGCTCCCCTGTTAGACATACAGGGTTTTTGGCAAGATGACATTCAAACAGCATGAAATTCACCTCTGTGCATGGCCCCCCAGAAGGCCCTCGCACCGCTTTAACTTCCACGTAGCTGCTCTGGATAGGAGCGAGTAGTATATGGGATAAGGACTGAGGTTCACTACAACCTTCCTCAAAAAAAAAAGATGGTCCTAATCCACATCTGTAAAGATCAGCAGTTTTCCCCACTATAAGGTCATAAAGGTGTAATATAGGCGTCATGCATAGAGTACATACCATATTTCAATTGAGTCCTGTCCTTGCATGACTTTGAGCTCCAGTGTAAGTACAAATGCACAACACACATGTAATGAAGCCCTAAATCAATATGGTTTGCTGTGTTATGCTGTTTCTCGGGAACACTGCAAAGTCATTCAACCAACAGGAGTCAAGACAGCAGTGAGAAGAGTATTCTCATGAGGAAGCTCTGACAGGATTCCTTTTGACACATGGGAGAACATGAGATTCCCGTCTTAGTTCAGTGATTGCTAAACAAACAGAAATCAGAAATCATGGATGCAACATTGACCCATAAAACACTGATGAGGCCCTGTTCTCCCATGTACTACACACAGGGAACAACAGATGGTCAAAGGAAAACAGGGTAAGAACAAAATAATACGGGAAGAAGATTGGTTCCTTAACAAATGTCATTACTGTAGTCCATTTATGCTGACTGACACTGGTTGTCTCTTTCAGCTATAACTGCGCAACAAAATTGGACATGTCTCATCTTCCAGTCTTCATACTGAACTGTTGCTATTGATTTTCTTTTGTTGGTCAAGCTTTTTCTTTTTTTTTTCCTTTTTTTTTTTCTCCCCACATCTAAGTTTATCAACACTGATACATTACAGATCTTGTTAGTTATACTTCGAAGTCTGATCATGCAGAACTACAGGCAGGTGCAACTTAGATCTTATTACAGGATGGACATGGCAAGGTGAACAGTTGTTTTTCTAGTTAAAATCTGGAGCTTTGTTACTGTTGTGGCTTTAATGTATACTGGCCATAAGTCCCACTTAATTTACTAAATATACATCATTCTATATATACACTGAAACCTCCAGCACCCTCCTTTTCAGCATGTGACATAGGAAAAGGTCAGAGGTCAACCATATTTAGGCATACAGCAGCCTTATTGTAAAAGATTTAACAGAAATAGTGTGTTGGATTATTACATATTAGTTACAAAGGAAGGAAAAAAATTCATTACAGCTATTTACATTATAAATATCTTGCTTTCCAGAAGACAAGAATGGCCCTGTTCAGTGAAAATTAGCAAAAGAGACAGGCTTATCTGTCTGAAATGATAAGCATGGTAGGGATACATTTATTTCCCAAACTGACTTTGTCTTCCTTCAATGTGTGCTTTTCAGCTTTTCACTCTCAGATAAAAAGGCACCATTAGCCTCAGTTGAAGTTTTTCAACATTCTTTTGTCAAATCAAACCCTCTTTAAAACTCAAACTTGCCATAGGTCAGTAAGCCTGAACAGAAATCAAACTAAACAGTTCACCTCTTGTAATCAATAGTTAATTTAAAAAGAAAAACAAAAAGAAAAAACTTCAGGCCACACTGGCAAGTTACTAATACACTAAGCAGATTCTACTAAATTCTCCTGGACAGGTCAGGTTTTCCAGCTCATCGGTGAAGATGACACATTTACCATTTCTGTGCCTCCCCCAAGCATCTTACTAATCAAGACATAGCATATTTGTGGAATATTCAAACCTACTGCACAATGTTTTTCTTTTTGTCTGTGTGTGTGTGTGTATGAAAAAGATCTCCTTGAGCTTGCAATTAGTTAACTGCATCCTTTGTAAAGTGGTGGAAGTTCAAATAAGCACAGCCATCAGATTCTTGAAGATGTGTGATTATGTTACAATTATGTGCTTTATCCACACGGAGAACTTGGATCAAGTATGAATACAACACAGGTTCTAAAAATCACATCCATATGCACTCCCTCTCTTTCCTACACACACATATGGAAGCAAAGGAAAACAAAAGCCCAAACTTAAAGCCAACCACTAACAGACTCTTTTGTGAGATGATTGAAAGAAAAGTCTAATTCTTCCCTGCAGTTTTTCTTTCACATTGGTCTCCCTGGAAGCACACAGAGTTTGTTGCAAAATGCCATTTTTAATCTTTTTTTTAGATTTTTGTTATTTTGCATGTTTGAATTCACACAAGATTTTAAAATTTCAGTAAGCTTGAAGAAATGTAGATTTGAAACTAAAATAATTTTTGATCCTTTGAAATACTGCAAAGCTTGTAATAAATAAGCTAACATTGGGTATTAAAAGATGTTTTGGAGTAAAACATTTCAATTACACATTTTTCAATTATTTCAGGATACTCAAAACACACTTGGGAGATCTGCTGAAACTAACTCTTTCAAAAAGTTCCAATGTTGGCTGTTAGCATAGTTTTCATGAGAAAATATGTGCTCACTGACAAGCATTAGAATACAATCCAAATCAGTTTAGTACCACTACTTTGGAAAACTTCCTAAAGGCACTGCAACATGTCTAATTTCTTCAGTATCTAATGGGCTAATGCCCAAAGCTTGAAGGTAAAGCAATATATATGAAGACAAAGATGAAGATAAAAGCATATATATATATGAATCTATTCTTGGTTATAAGTTTAGAAGAGTGATACAGTGACATGTGTCATCTCTAGAGGCCAATATCATGCAGGAACTGATGATTTCCAGAGGAAAACCATCAGTGCATCAGGGAAGTACCAGATCAGGCTTTCTGTGGCTTTTTTTTTTTTGAAGGAGGGCCTTTTAAGAGCAATTCTGATTTTTTTTTTCTTTATTTCATCTGAAAATAAAGCAGGAATAGCAACTTTCCTCTCTACCTTCTCAATTCTATTTCTTAGCTAGTGCTCTGAGCAGCCACCATTAGCTAAGATGCTTCTGTCATTTTCCTCACCCTGCTGATAGCTATGTCCATGATAAGCCACTTGGGACAGATTTTCTTAGGGTATTCAGGCACTTAATATACCAACAGGCTCTTAACCATCTTCAAAAATACCAAGCTGTCCAGCTGCCATTCATACTGATGGAAGATATGCTACTTCTGGCATAGGCTCTCTGACTGGCCCTTTAGTGCCTAAATATCTTGAGCATCTGTCATAGATCTCTGGCTTCCCAATTTCCTACATCTCTGCAGTGGTAGCGATTATGCTTATAACTGCACACCTCAAAGAATGAAGTGAAAATTGTTAAACAAGTACTATTTAGTAACATCTTAAACAGAGGTAGATTTGAAAGATCACTGGAAAGAAAAATAAGCACCTATCATTATCAAACAGAACACAATACTGGAATTAAGGGGAACAGCCTTGAAGAGAAGGGTATCAAAACTTCTAGAATCTGAAAGAAAAGTTTTCTTTTCCTTAGGACAGCTGCAGAACATCATCACTGCAATCTTTTAGCCAAGAATATATGGGTTCTTGTAAGGTATCAGCTGAAAGCACCGACTTCCTGACACAAAGCAAAACAAAGGATACTGTTCCTGTTCAATGGTCGCAACTTCAGTTTGGACTTACAAGGACTAGCACTGTGAAGAATTATTGCTTTTCTTCATGGATGGTTTTTTTCTAGCATCCAATGTGGACAGCCTCAAGTCTCCTCCCCCAGACAATTCTTCTCATAAAGGAGGCTAACTAATTTGAGGACAAAGAGAGATGCAGTAATTCTTATAGGCCCCATTTCAACAAGGCACTTAAGCACATGCTGATGTCGATCGCAGCTGAGCAAAGGACAAAAGCACATGCTAGCTAAAATTATGTATGCATCCCTACAGTCTCCATGAGATGTTTGTACAAGCACTGGCGCTTAGCGGAATCAGAGCTTCTGGGTATAAAGCTACAGAACTTGTGTGTTGTGGGTTCATTTAGTGCTGATCGCTAGGACATCTTCTATGGTGACTGCTTCTCCACCCAGCATTCACGATCCCAAACAAGACTGAATTATACCATGGGACTAAGAGCAAGGGGTTTTTTTTGCTTCAGTAGATGAAACATGGGAGATCTGTAAGCATCCATCTAATACTAAATGGCTTCTCTGCTATTGCCTGAGCCCCATCTCCATAATTTCGCTAGCAATGAACTGTGATTATTCCTAGTTTCTACATTCAACATCTGTGGTATTTTTGCAGTTTCTCTTACATACTGCTTTGCCTCTTGGAGACACTTTTGTTTTGTTTTGTTTAAATGACACACCCAAATGGTGCACACTAAGGAATGTAAAGCAAATACTAGTTATCTGAATATTATTAATATGTATCTATGGTGAATTAAATCTGGAGGTGACACATTTCATTATTGCTAAGAAGTCACCCCTGGTGTTATTGCCTTCGTACCTAGAGAGCATTGCTGTTTATCTTTCAATACTTTTATGATTATTGGTGTTGAAGTAAGAGTTACATCATGCAACGACTTGATGTTTCATGGCTTAAGAGAGAATATTGCTAAATATTTTTAGCAGTAGTAAATTATTGCTTTTACAATTACTGCTCTGAGTTTTTAGAACATCATCGACCTAATTTTATTAGCAAAACAAAATTTACCAAGAAATCTAACAAAAATATACCTAGGAAAAAGAAACATTTCCTATAGCAGTTTTGAGACAGCTCAGACCTACCAACTCTGAAATGACATCATATCCACTTAATTTTTATTTCCCTTCCTCCTTACCTTGGAGAGAAGCTTTTTTTCCTTTGCTTTCTTCCCTTCCCTTCCCTTCCCAAGTATCTCACTTGATACTTGATTTTTTTTCCTACCACAGCATTGCAGGCTTGTAGGTCACCTAATAGAACAGTCCTGTTTTAGTAGAATTTTGAATACCTAAGAATTAGTGAATTTAAAATATCCAGTAATATATTCTAAACAATCTCTCTCTGACATTTGGAACAGCATCAGAGTATGATTTAGCTCATTTCAGTTTACCTGGCACACTTGGGTAAGATGAGAGATTAATCAGATTTTAGTTAATTTCCAACTTAGATAGTGATGCCCTTGCAGTGGAAAATGCTCACTGCTGTTTTGGCTGGAAAAATGTTCAGTTGTTCTGAAATTCTGTATGGAGTTTTGCCATTCTCTAGTAAAAAACACTGGCTGTTATTTACTACTGTGAATCCTGCGCAATATTATCTGGCAAAATCAATTTAGTGTTCAGTCACTGTTGGGTTCTTCAGAACTTGTCAAAACTGCCTAAGACCCCTGATTGCGCCCCTTTCAGCCCAGCACACTAGCTTATTGGTATCCTCTGCTGTTACCTGGAACACAGGAATGCAAGACCCGTGCACTCTGCTTCTTTTCTATGCAACACAGATGATAAAACTTCCTGGGGAATCAAATGCTTTGTCATGAGCAAACAAACAGCCAAAAATATCTAGAGAAGGCCTGTTCCCTTAGTAGTGGAGGTCTGCAATGAATGATTCAATGAGAAAACAACCTCTAAGCCACAAGCACACTGAGAGGGAGTGGGCCACAAATATTCTTTCCCTAAAGATGTAAAATAAAAACAAGCTGTGCATATTCTTTTGACTATAATCTGTTCCCCAGCGCTGTCATGCCTCTAACATACAAACATACATATAGTTCATAATAGTGAGTCTATCTATGAACTAAAATGATAACTCAACATTGACAGGAAAAGTTGCTTACTGAGATAAGTCCTTTTGGGCTTAGACATACATGAAAAATCTCCTTTCTTGTTCCTTGTAGCCTGTAAAGATACGTGTGCTTCTTTCTAACCTGGTCTTAGCTTGGCATATCTGCTCTAAAAATCAGAACAAGTCTTAACATTCACAAACATTTTTCTATGAAGCTCTATGCAATCTTCTTTCAATACAAACGGGTTATTATTTCAAAATATATATACAACTCTCAGCAGAAATTTTGGTGCTACATCTTCAAGTGTCTGAGGGAGCCGCAGTTCGATGTGGTTATTTACACTTCCACAAATCCTCATACAAGATATGCAACCTCGTCAATGAACAAACGAATAGAATATATACTGATAACATCACGTGTGGTTATGCAGTTCACCTGAAATGGGCCATTTAGTTGTGGAGTGCACGCTAAGAATGCACGCAGATGCACATGTCCCTGTAGGCACACAGCTGCATACACTACCAGAATTCTATTGGCACATGAGTGTATGTGCTGTTCATATATGAAGAAAAATGCGTGTATATCCCTATCTGCGTCGCTGGGTAGAAGACGACAGAACAGAGTGTGAAGGCAGATAGACACTTGTATGTTTGAGAGTGGCAACTGCACACCTTGTCATGCCAGTGTGAAAAGGACAGTTGCAGGTTGCTGGTTTTGCAGCCATTAATTTTACATCTTAGTGGGAGGGGGTAAAAAAAAAGGATTTTTCAGTTCCCTTTTTCCCCCCCAGTAAGCGTCATTGGAAGAAGACCAAAGCAGAGCAACTATAAGTTAAATATACACTTGAGCTTAGCTGCATTACATAACTGTAGGAGAAGCAGGCTGAACAGATTTTTTTGTTGTTTCATTTAAATCTTTGTATTTTATTTCTCTTCCTTTTCATCTCTTAACTGCCATTAATTTTTCCTCCTAAATTACATCATCCTCTGAAGAACGCTGGGTTTCGCAGGCAGGCGGCTAGTCACCTGCAACAACCAAGGGGTCCCGCAGAAGCTTCCAGGCTGCTGTCTGTGTCAGACGCCAGTGTTTGATCCGTGGACATGGATGAGATATCGTTGACAGATGAGGATGGAGGGAGGCTTTCACTGCTGTTCACTGCTGCACCTGTGCTACGAAAACAAACACCAACGTGATTAAACCTGAAACCCCAGAACTTTTCAGAGTTTAAAAAGCAAAGGATACTTACCCTGTGGCCACAGGCATGTAAGTACACAGACCATTTTAAACAATGGCAAACATTACCAGAAAATAGGCCATGCAAACTTCAGGCATTGGATAATATTAAATATTTTACCAGGGAATTCTCTCCCTCAACAGTCTGGTTTGAAGAGGTATAGTTCACATTGTGTCTATCACTCCAGTTCTTTCTAGAGTTACAAAACGCCTAACAATCAGATGTCTGCTAGGATCACTGGCATCAAGAAGATGATTAAAATAAACCAACCCAATACTCCATGCTCTCTCATAAAACCCCAGTTTTCTTGTAGGTAGTTCAGTAGAATGTGTGGCATCAAATCACTTAGTGGCAATGCAGAAAAGATGGCTGGTTTCTTCCTCTTAGTTAAGGATTAGGTGATTAAGAACAGGATTTCAGTTGTGACAGTATTTTTTGTGCATGCAGGTTTACCTGTCCTCTGTTAAATGACAGTGGCGACAGCACCAGGTATTATCCAAAAAATCACTGACTTTGTGAAATGAAGAATGAACCTTCAAGAGATTATCATGAATGTGACTGGACATTTATCACATCCCTGAATATTATCAGACATTATCTGTCCTATAAATACAGAAAACTGTGATAAATACAGAGCCATGTGAAGAATGTATTTATTGTGCACCTATGACTGCTTAACCATCACTCTGCCCGTTAACCTCAACTCATGCTTAAGTTCTCAGAGTAGCAAACAACAGTTTGGTGTATTTTTCCACTAAACTTTCAGGCAACATTTTGTTGTCATCTTTCCACCAAAATTAACAGTGTCTTCAGTTTGGGAGGGATACATTAATTTTCATGAAATATTCATGACAATAAAATATGTGATCTTGCATGATATTACATGGCTGGAAATTGTAACTAGTCACTGTGACACATGGGTCTTTGTTCTGCAGAGATGCTATTTTGTTCTTATGGATGAGAAGTTTTCTGAGTTCACATTTACAAATTTTCATTTCTTTGAAATGGACAGAAATTAACATCCATTGCCTTGAAAGGCAAGAGAACACACCTAATAAGACACACCTGTTAAAAACTACAAACATCGTATATCCTTAATACAGAAATTAACAGCCATTTATACAGCTGAGGCAAAATATATGATGGGCTATGGGCAAAAGGAGAGGATTTCTGTCACTTGCCAGTTTGCAATAAAAATTTGAGAAAACAGGCGACCATACCATACATCAACCACTCGCCTACTTTCCTCAACTGTTTTTTCCCTTTATACACATCCATGATAAATATGCACAAAACAGAGACATATACGCTCACATTCAGAGCTGCTTTCTGCTGCTGTAGTAGCACAAAGTTACTCGGGCATCAGAAGAACCCTTGAATTAGCTTACTCTCCTGATACATTTGGAAAATAAATTAGTTAATTTTGTAAATGCTGCAAAAAAGACAGAGCAATCTCAATGACGTCTCACTGGTGACTGCAGACAGCAATCATCCATCTTTTCTGACAGATTTGTTTTCTAAGAGTTATTTACACTTATCCATATTGATCAGTAATCAGTACAAAACTGTTACTTCATGTTTACATGTTATTAAACCATGTGGCATTTTATGAAAATACTGATCAGTCAAAACAAATGCATTTGGATATAGTCAAAATATGACCAAATTTAATTATCTTAATGACTAAAAAATGTATTACCTTTCTAAATGTTTACAGTTCTGGACAGGAGCCTGCCCTTAACTCATGGTTACTGTCCCAGGAATCAAATGGAAAGAATTCCAGTAAGTTCAATCAACTTTGGATCAAACTGTTGCTGTGCAGCTTGCTTTGATGGATGTGCGATCAACTTAGCTAGGCAAAGTAACTGAAGAAATAGCTGCAGAAATTGTATAGGTGAAGATTCTGTTACACTCTGTCTGATTCATAACTACTGAATTCAATAAACCCGGCTATGTTCACTTCAGCAAGTATCAACTCGGACCGTAAGTTTCTGGAAGATGCATTTTTATGGTTATTCATAGCTTTCAGCACAATTCCGCATGACACGACATACAGACCTGATAGTAACTGTTGCAGCCCCAGAGCACCCAGACTCACAAAATACCCACAAAACCAAATGAAACCAAATCAAACCTAAATAACAGAACTAAAGAATTCAGCAGCACAAAGCACTGTTTAAGCAGCAACACTCAGAAAACCAACCAAAAGCCATCCTAGTCAATAAGTAATACTTCATTTGCTATGCTCAGCACCTGCCTGGTGCTGCAACAGCTTGCTCCTGAAGGGATGGCTGTAACATCTCAGAAGTGATGGAGATGCATTCAGAAGAGAAAAAGACCCCTGTTTATGAAATTGCTGTTTGGCAAGAAGTTTCTCATTGGCTGCAGGGTCAAGGGGAAGAGCAAAAGTTTAGGGCCCGGGAGAGACAGCTCCTGGGATCTGTTACTGGTTCTGCCATTGACTTGGCACTCTAAAGCTACTCTTTTAAGTTACGCATCAGCTTCCCTAAAGCAGGAATTCCTTCCTGAGAGATCTCTTGTGAAGCACTATTTAATTAGCACCTATGGAAGTGCCTTTAAGACTTCAGCTGTAAAGTAGTCCAGATGTGGGAAGTGAAAAACTGAAAAGAGAGCTGCAGCTTTTGCTGTTCCCCCCCCCCAAAAAAAAAAGGCCTTGTATCTGCCTTGGGGATTTGCTCAGCTTCTTGCAAATTGTGTAATCAGTAACTCTTGATAGCCAACGTCACACTGCCTGGCTAGTCCATCAGTTGCTTATTTTAGGCTCTGCATACAACAGAAGAGGGCTGCTACAGGTATCCAGTAGCTCTTGGGGGACAGAAACAAAATGATCAAATCAGACAGCAACTAAAAGGCAGGAAAGGAAGAATAGAAGACCCAATTTTCAACAAGAAGGGGGACTGTTAAGAATAAGCTGCATTAGGATCAGCACTAATTACTATATTTAGTATCCAAAAATGAGAAGTTAGTTGGAAATGTTAGGGATGAAACCATAGCTGGGTAGTGAAGTCTAGGGGAGAGCATGAGAGAAGTGGTTAGATAGTTATGCAGTGTTAAAGCAGAGGAAATCTGCAAATAGCAGCAAGATTATTTACTTTGGGCAGAACTTAAGTTTAATTCCAAATAATTTACAGCCTTGTATTTTTAAAAATGTAAATACCTGCTGTTTGCAGGTAGAATAGGATGTGGAATTGAAAATGGTATTGGTGAACTCTTCCCATATCTTTTCATAAAACAGTTTATATCCTTTCCTTCACTGCTTCTGAAATGACAGAGCAGGAGTCCTGAGACTGCTATTGAAAAGTTCTACTATACTTCTTGGTAAAGCGAGTAATTTAAAATAAATAACACATCTTTGTGAAGGCCCTAATGGTTATTTACCTCAAACAGTCACTGTGAAAAGACACTGAGCAGAGACAGATGTTGCCAACAAGGGTATGTGAACTGTTAAGCTATGTGAGCAGAAGACCTTGAGAAGCAGATAAGGTTGGGCATGGGAGGGGAGAGGGGGTCCCAAGGAGTTGGAACAGCCTTCTCCCAAGACCCATCCCACTTCAGTAATTGCAAAGTGGCCTTTTGCTTCATTATTGGCTAAATACATATAACGGGTGACACCCATGAATATGCAGATGAGGATTACAGAGTACATACACCACATGTAGAGGCACGTCTGTGTTTTATGATTGCGTGTAAGGGTATGCCCTTCTTGTGTCATTGATTGAGGAGGCAACACTTTAATGCTTTAATGGAAGCATTAAAGACACCTCCAGCAGGGGCCAAGTGTGCACCTGTCACTGGAGGCCCTCACAGAAACATCGCGGGAGCTAATGATGATGTTCCCCCTCCCACTTTTTTTCTCTTTTGTTTGTTTTGCTTGCTTCTTCTCTCTCTCTTCTTTCTTTCTCCTTTCTCTCATTCTTTCTTCTTGAAGCCTTGGGCCAGGTATTTGCTATCATATGCCTTATAATCTCATATTTAGCTGAAATCATGGTAGTTTATAAATTGTTTGCCAAGACTCTTGTAGATTGCAGTTGCCAATAATCAGCAAAAGACTTTTTTAAGCTTGCTGTGTCTTGAATTCTGACCCACCACAGCTTGGTCTCTCTGCAGTAGTGGTATGAGATATTTCCATTTTGTTTTGAACCCTTGAAGCAGGCCGCTTTCTTTTCTGACCCAGAGATAACGCACACCTTGGTCTGTCCACAGTAGCAAGATGAGACATTTATTGGTGTCAGAAGTGGGATCTCTGGAAGAAGTCAGCTAGAGGGTTTCCCTATCACACAGGGAAAATCATAAAGGAGTATCAGCTGAGCTGAGGAAGGAGACTGATGTTCGGCTGCTTTCCAAAAATCTCTGGCAGGAGGCAATGGCAACCCTGATTAAGCCTGACCTTGACTGCTCCCCCTTGTTGCTACTGTTGAAAGTATATGAAGCATGCCCTAAGCCGAAAAGGCGATGCTGGCCAGAAAGTTATTGGCAATCTCCTGTCACAATAGCAGAGTGAATAAGAGTCTTGGCGAAAGAAAACAGATTTAAACCTGGCAAAGGTAAAGTGGTGGTTTGTGGAGTTTTGGGAGCTGCTCTAATGGCTGCTCAGAAAGGTAAGTACATTGCTGAGCAAACTGAGGGTGTATCCATGTCAGGGGTGGTTAAAACATTATGGGCAAAACTGGAAATGGAAGGGACAGAGGCAGCAGGCCGAGCAGTTGCTAGTTGAGGAAAAACACATCACTTGTAAAACATTACAGGTAGAAGGGGAAGGGGTACACCATCTAAATTTATAAATAAAACAGAACCAATTTGCAATTCTGTAACATAGGAAGAATAGAAAAAAACCCTACCATCTAAGATTAAATTAAATATTTATGTGTGCATGTGAACATGCATATGTTGTTTGCAACACACATACACACCAACACACAAATCTTTTCACTCTGTTCAGCACTACTAGTGCCTTAAGCAGATAGGTTTGGATACTGTGATCTCTGAAAGATTGAAGTCAGCTAGATAAAGTGTAGAGAAAAGCAGTAAATTTGGAAGTTTCAAAGATGTGGGTAGTGAAGTCCGCAGGAATGAAGAGTTATAAGGGATGCAATAATATAATTTAAGTGAGCTAAAAGCTGCCAGAAGGAAAAATGTAGGAAACTGTTCTTCATGTTCTCTGGAGACAGGACAAGAAATAACAGAATAATAAACTTCATAAAAAAAAATATTAGGCAAGACAATACGAAAAGCTTTTTGAAAGTAAACAGGATAGCTTACAGAAGTCTTCTGGAGTAGGCAGAAGTTTGTTCATTGGACACAACATAAGGGGAACTTGAGTTTCCCTCTATCCTAGTTTTGCTCAACACCCTCCAAACCCGCACATTTCAAGGTTGTATGTTGTATTAACTACTTCTTCACAGGACAAGAGGAGGCACTAAGTGACCAAACCCTGATCCACAGGCACGCTAAGTAGGCTGCAGCCTCAATGGGCAACTATGATCCTTGGTGCTGTCAACTTCAGCTGTCTCCCCAAAAGCACTGATCAAGTAACCATAGAAACTCACCTCCAGCTTCCTTGCTATGAGAGCCGCAAATCCTAGCCCTCTGAATTCTTACCAAGAACGCTGACCAACAAGCAATGTGTGTGTAGAGTTGCCCTCATTTCCTGCATGCTCAGAACTAGTGTCTCGTTTTACCTCATTCTTTCAGTATTTCATTCAGTTCAAATAAATTGTTAGGCGTACAAAACCAGGAAATCTACTGTTTCATGAAACAGCCTCATCTCAGAGCAGTTTTTAATTGGTTACTATACTTGCTGGTGCCTAACAATCCAAGACCAGTGAAAGGGGAACAGCAAAAGAAAATCAGGTAAGAAATGGCAATTTCGTATATTTAGGAATGTTTTACATAAACAATAAAAACCTTCTACATCAGAAAAACAGAACATGGAATACATAAAAGAAATCCCTGTCTAGTTAATTCCTGAAACCAACAACAATGTTTCTAGCTCATAAATCAGACTGCAACCACCATTCTGCAGGGGAGAGAGATTAAAGAATGAGGATTTATCACATACCTGTCAGGGCCCCAGATTCCTTCTCAGTGGTGGTACAGTAATTTGGCAAATGAAATCTGCAAGTTCTAGACTTCATTTGCTACTTGGCAAGAACACAACGGATTGTTTTCAATATCTTATTTCATTGATATAAAAATCCAGGTGTGGTGCTAGCACTCTAATATTACCAGCTAGTACTCCATTAACTTCATCGTTGCCATGTTTCCCCTGTCCTTGTCACTAATGATGCATTCTTGTTCTAATATTAAGTTAACTCAGCAGCAAGTGAAAAATGAGAACACACACAAAAGAGTCCCTCTGAAAATACACAGAGGGCACTGAATTAGATTTTACTTTGAGGAAAGGCTCTGCTAAAGGTATTTAGTTTTATCCATAAACACTACTGGGACACTATTCTCAGAATCTGGGCACTTCAAGTCTGCCAGTGAAAGCATGCCTTCACAGATACGTATTTCTGTGTGTTGGCAGTCAGATTTTGCATTTCTGTGAAAAGATTGCTGATGTGAATTCTCCTCAGACAAAATTTAGTTGTGATTTTTCTGTGACAGGACTTTAGGAATCTGTGTGTGAAGACAACTTTCTCTTCTCATCCATGGGTCAGTCAAGCCCATCAGCAATGTTCTAATGTTATAATTTTCCAATGTTATCTAAAAGGATAAACTACCAGAGCAGGGACCAGTTGTTTACATGGGGGGGATGCAATGTCACATGTCCAACAGGTGGATACATCCTAACATCACCAGTTTTGTTTATATGTAGCAGCGTATTAGTTCAGTTATCCATCTATAAGCAGTATAGTAATTATAGTGTGAGATAAATCTCCCCACCCACAGGAGTATAATCCGTAACCACAGATCTTTCCATAGAAAATACCAGGACAGATATATCTCAAATAGCAAGATGACCAATTTTTAAGTATTAACACAACACTGAAGCTTGATTAATAAAGGTCAATCCATTAAAAGCATTGGATTTAATAAAAACTTTTTAATAAACTCGGTGTACATAACTGCAAGTGTAACCCAAGTGCTTCAGCTATCGCTATGCTCTTTTTGTCAGTACAGAAAACACATCAAAGTTATTTCATGGGGTTGAGTACCTGAAGGAGAAGGCTGTCCTTTAACTACACCATTTTTAGTCTTTTCTTCAGAATTCATTACTTCTTTGTAGATGAGTTCTGGAAGAGCAAATTGCAATAGTTACAAACAGGAACCAGTGCCTGTGATCAGCAGCAAAACAACTGTCAAAAACCACAGTATCATAGCCCTCCCACAGGCTTCCTCTATCTACCCTACCTAGTCTTCAAACCTAAGACCTTTATTTTCCATTCCCCTCCTCTCCTATCATCTCTTTTTGGAGCTGAATTGAGACAAAAAGGGTAAAACTAGGAGCACATGAATTGTTTAATGCTGCACTATCTAGAAATGAAGCACCACAGTAATACAGTGCTTTTTACAATGGGTAAAATTTGGATGCATTGTCCTGCTGGACAGTATCCTGTTAAAAAATGATATCCTTAGATTTCAACGAAGCACTGGAATCTGCACCCCCTGTGTTAACATTAACCTATGCAGATAATGATAGTACTCGGGACATTTCTTACATTTTCACTACCAAAGCACCAGTTCTTAGGGTTAGTGTAAATTCTTCATGTCAAAGGAATCCCTTTGGGTTTAGACAGATGTACTTGGTGGTGAGACATGGCCATTTTGCCATTGAAATACCCCTTTCCATATAATTCTAAACTGCAATTACCTTTCCATTCCTCGATTGTGTGTTCCCTTTCATCCAGTTGTTTATCATATATCTGAGGAGGAGGCTGCAGGAGAGAAACAAAGCTATTTAGTCGATCGTCACTTATATTGAAAATAATGGGGAGTACTGTTTAAGTCAAGATGTATTATCTTCTCCCTCTTTGTTATTCATTCTGTACATGCAAAAGCACACGAAACACATGTGAATATTAAAGGATTATAACTTCTGGAATTCAACTCTTTATGTAGAATAAATGAATACACATCTCCCTTTTCCTCTTTTAAACAAGAGGCATAGTTGCAGTTGAGAAAGAGACCAGGTCACCAATGCCACTGCGCTCATATTGAGCCCAGAAATTCCACACACAGATTGCTTGCACTGACAAAGTAATGTCAGACAACCAGACAAACATCAATCCTGACTAATTAGTAGTAATAGTAATATATTATCATAGAATCATAGAATGGTTTTGGTTGGAAAAGACCTTTAAGATCATTGAGTCCAACCGTTGAACCAGCCCTAAGTCCACCACTAGACCATGTCCCTAAGTGTAACATCTTCTTGTCTTTTAAACACCTCCAGGGATGGTGACTCAACCACCTCTCTGGGCAGCCTGTTCCAGTGTTTGGCAACTCTTACACTAAAGAAATTCCTCCTCATATCCAACCTAAACCTCCCCTGGCACAACTTGAGGCCATTACCCCTTGTCCTATCACTAGCTATGGGGGAGAAGAGACCAACCCGCACCTCACTACAACCTCCTTTCAGGCAGTTGTAGAGCGTGATAAGGTCTCCCCTCAACCTCCTCTTCTTCAGGCAAAACAACCCCAGCTCCCTCAGCTGCTCCTCATAAGACTTGTTCTCCAGAACCTTCACCAGCTTTGCTGCCCTTCTCTGGACACGCTCCAGTGCCTCAATGTCCTTCTTGTAGTGAGGGACCCAAGACGGAACACAGGATTTGAGGTGCGGCCTCACCAGTGCCAAGTACAGGGGAAGGATCACTTCCCTACTCTCCTGCTGCCCAAACTATTCCTCCTTGCCAGAATTTCTGATCCACATTCCAAATTTCCAAGCTCTCCAGTAACTTTGCTTTGACCAAAAATGTGTAGGGTTGGTTGGTTTGTTTGTTTGTTTACTGTATTTTTAGTTGCTGAGAATGTAACAGAAGTAGCAGATCCTGCAATTGACTGAGATAGAGGCAGCTAGAGTTTATGAGAGCCTGCATACTTGCCTTCATTTGGCAAATAAACCATGTATTCATTGTCTCTCCTGTTGTTAGCTGCCAAATACAGCAGCCAAGCAAGGCAGAGGACTCTGTCCACCCTCCTTTTACCAAGAAGCTTCAGCATTTGAGGTAAGAGTAACTAAGAAAGATGGAAACAAGACCTATGAGATGCTCACTCATAAGTATTTCCTCTAACTTTCCTCTTGGGCACTCAGCCATTGCATCCCTTTCAAGACTTCCTGCTTTTAAATGTACATTTACCAAGCTGTTTTATGATTCCCTAAGAAGTTGAGAATTTGCTCTCAGGACTAGCACCATCAGTCCATTAAGCTGTTTGCATGCTACAGATACAGTTGAGACAGTAATCATCTATATATGATAGCTGGAATGGACAAGTCCACTGAAAACAAGAGAAGTTTCTGCAGAGTGACATCTGTATTGCAGCTAAAATTAAGGGTATTAGGTGAAGTCCTGGATTGCCAAGTCTTATACCTGAGAAGGTGCTGAGAGGGAACTTCAAACACATGCCATGAGTTAAAGTGAGTGCCAGGCCTCAGCAGGGGTACCTGAGGTTTTCTTGTGTCAGCAAGATAAGATACAACCCCACAAGAAGTACGAGTCCAAACCCAGTGCAGCCCTTTTCTCATTCAGCATTATTAACAGCCCTCCTCTGTCCTTTCCAGTCAGACTGGATGTTTAAGATAGATTCAACCAAAATTGAAGCAGTGCCTGTGGAAACTCCATCTTTCTGCTGATCATGATATCAGGGAGCTTGATGCTACAAAGGATTGCAGGCAAACCTCACCACCAACCAGTGGGATGCGGTAAGCTCCACTCCTCCAGCAGAGCCTGCTGGGCTACTGCTCAGCTCTGCCCCACACATCTCCTACTGGGGGAAAGCAGAGAAAGCTTGCGAAGACAAGGAAACCCTGAGGAGATAGAAATTCACAGGAGACTTTACAGGGGCTGTCTGCTCCACTACATAGCTGACTCTTAGCTTTTAGTGGTAGCAGCACAGGTGGCATTTGGTTGAGCTGTAGTCTGAATCACAGCAACAGACCCACTGCTTCTCTGTCAGATGGAAGGAAAGGAGATGAACCAAGTTGGACAGTAATATCCTGCAAGTACCTTTCTTTCTTAAAGCTTCAGGGAAGGGCTTAAAAAAAGGACAGGCTATAAGTAAAATTGCTCCTATCAAGTGTAAAAACTCTTTTTACACTTTCCATATTAAAACGAGGGTATTTTTTCCCCAGATAGAAATAAGAGGATAGATTCTTTCACTACTTCAATTTCCAAACACACAAATTACAGATTCAAAAGGAACAGGTGATCAGATGCACATTCCTGTCCTCAGTTCTCACAGCCACAAAATCTTTGGCTTATGTCTCTTCTAATTTATTTCAGCCATGTCTTAAGCAGGCATAATGGGCTAATAGGCAACAAGAAAAGCAGCAGTAATTATTTCCCAGATTAACACATTCTGGAAATGAAGACATTTTGCAGGAACAGAACCCAGAAAAATCTCATTTGTTACCAAGCTCCTATTTTGCTATGAAGACAATCAAGGGACAGCAACCAAACTCCGCATTTCACATACTGCGGGATGCCAGAAACTGCACCAACACAGTGAGTTCTGCTGCTGTACCAGTGTTTACACTGCAGACCTTTATTTGTGAGCTACCAGAAACCACCACAGCTATAGAAAAGGGCTCTCGTCAGGAACACAAGAACCAAGCAAGGGTAACAAATATTCAGTGTGATAATGACATGAACAAATCCCTCCTTTCACACAGGCAGCATCTATAATGTCTAAAGCCTGTTCAGAACATCAGTGACTGGAGCTCTGCTGAGAGGCCAGGTCAGTGCTCTTGCACTGGGAGCAGTGAAGCTTTCCCATCTAAATTCTGTAACATAAGGAGATGAGCCTTATGACATAATTTAATTGATTCAAGGCACAGAGCTGAGCTAAGAGTACCAGAACAATTTCAGGAATTAATTTATTTTCCCACGATCCTCATTAATCTAAATGAGAACCACAGACCTAAATACATTGTTATAAACCTAGATAATCCCTTCCATGCTGACTGCCCAATTTTTGCTAACTTGTTTGTTTGGGTGAGCATTTTTTAAACAAGTTTCTAAAATCAGAGGGAGGAATAGGTTTTTAACACGTCTTGTCACAGCAAAGGAGCAGATAGAGCAGCTGCCGTACCTGGGCACCTGATTTCAGTCTTGGTGCAAAGGCTGTCCTAAAAATGACTTTGCTGCTTAACTCAAATGCTTCAGAAACTGAAAATCATTAATTTTCTACATGGATGCAGCTGCAGAATTATAGATTCTTATAGACTCTTATAGATTCTTATAAATCCTTCAAACAGCATGTCACAACTGAGAACTATATGGTTTAGTTGGTACAGGTTTCAGAAAAAGTATAGTTAAAAAAGCTTTAAATCAAAACAGAGAGTGGATCAAGCCTAAGGGTGGCAGCATCTAGCTTTAGTTTAAGGTAGCCATTTTCTCCCCAGATCAGAAATTCAGATTGATTTGTAAGCAGCTGCATTGGCAACAATAGCAAAGAATAGAATCTATTTTTGGAAGCAGAAGAGAAAGAATGAATTATATTTATCTTGTATATATTAAAATAATTCCTTGTTGTTTCAATGGTTCTTGACTTTTACGTTTTACAAATGGATTTTAAAAAATATTTTTACATTAAATTTAACATTCAATGAATAAAATAAAAATTATTAAATAAACTTCAGAAAATATCTACACTGACCTATTCCTGAAAAAAAAAAAAAGATAACAAATAAAACCACCCCAAAAAGCCACACCAAAACCCACAAAAGGTAATGTTTTTCATGGGCATCAGAAAAACATCAGAAAGGTATTTAACAAATAGTAGTTTCCTAACATCCAGGGAGGAAAAGCTTTTCACTAGAGAAAAAAGCAAAACAAACGTTGAGGCTGATGTATTCTCACTTTCCCAAAGCACCACGGATTGGTTTGTAAGCTGTTACTTCTAAGTGAATGGAATGGGCTGAAGCTCCCACTTGAATAGATCCTGCCGTCTCTGTCCTTGCCTCTGCAGAGCTGGTGCCAAGCACAGTGAAGATTTTGGGATGAGCTGTTTTTAGGAAGCTTGGCGGGAGCAAGGCTTGATTCTGCATCTGTTCCTAGTACCATAGAGTCTAGAGCAGAAGTCTGGAGTGGCGTACAAGGCAACAATAGAATTAGCAATATACAAATACCAGATATATTTATTTTTGCAGTGCAAGCAGAAGTATACTAGTGTGCTGTCACAAGAGGCCTGCAGTCTCTTTAGCTAGAGAGGGAAGCGTCAAGGGCCTTGGATTTCACCCTGTATTGCCCAGGGACTCCACAGCAGGCTGGGCATGGTCTTCATTATGGAAGTGGAAGAAGATGGGTGGGTGCCTCTGTGCCCATTTGTTCCTTGGACCCTTTGCAGAGCTTTTTGGAAAACTCGACCCATAGCATGCATCTAAGAAACTGTGGTCTGCGCTGTTTCTGAAGAGCTGGACTGTCAGGATACCACACAGCAGGAGTCAAGATTACTTGGCTACGCACAGATGACTGAACCACTTGCAAATACGTACAACAGCAAGGTGGAAAAAGCTTTAGTTCGGTGTGGAAGAGAAAAAGAAGAAAAGAAATGCCTTTCTGCTCTAAACACTACTTCTCACTGACACTAACAAAGACTGATGCAGAAGCTGTGTTCAGCTTCCATAATTAATCAGCTATAAATGGATAAATGATGCTGACTAGAGAAAATACCCATTCTTGTGTACAAAGCAGAGCTCCAGACTTCTTTTGTAAGACAGCAGATGTGCACCATCGACCTCTAAGCAGAAAACCAAACTCTGCAACTGACTGCTAAAAAACCCTGTGGCAGATCACCAAAGCATTTAGAGACAACATCTGAGTACACACACAGAGCTGAACAAAAGGAAAGAACACCAGAAAAGATGCACAGCCTCACAGCCTTGATTTTGCCATGAAGTGTCACGTGTATGAAGGTGACACCTTCTTCAAAGCATTGTTTGCCAAGGTCACAGAGCTCTCCAGAACTGCTTCTCCATCATCATTGGTGCTCAGCACTCACAGGTAAAATAAGAGATGGGTGATTTTTTTCCTCCTTATGACAAACTGTAAAACTTGATATTCATTTGAATAGATTTCATTTAACAGCTGGTCATATACAGCTTACACAGAAATGGCTAAGGCAATACAGCAGCAGTTTCTATCCTGTAAACGACCTTGGACTGAGAATCACAGACCAAACTCTGTTCATAAGCATTGCAGGAAACAGCATCACAATAATAAAAGGTAACACACAGGTTGTCATGCACAGAAAAATGAACGATAATTCACAACTCAGCCCCTCGTGGGTGGTCCTAGATGCAGAGATACTCCTGTGAAACATGAAAACAAAACCAGTAATGAAAGCAGTGTGAGTTACAGTGAATAACATCCCACAAAATCCATCACTGTTGTAAAATTCTGTCAACACAGAGAAATGCTTAAAATGAACATTTTTTAACATCTAATCTTTCCCTTTCCTAAGAAATCTCTCTTCTAATGGATGACATATGTCAGATAACAAGCAATAACTACAGGCACAGTAAAATCTAAGATGAATTTTGAAACCAGTTAACAGAAAACACCAGGTAATAATATATAGCGAATTTTGCTACTAGGTTTGTTCCCATGCAGAGGTACAATACTGTTCCCAATTAGGAATCAATATGAGATTACTCAGATATTCAAAAGGTTCCAAAGCGAAGTGATTCCTATATCATCTATAGCTGAAGAAAAAAACCACGTACAAGCAGATCTTTTTGGCCAATAAAATGCTTGGTTAATTTTTAATTAAATAATACAGTAACTGAAAAACTAAGGGGAGGAACAGAAAGCAGTAACACTCTTGCATAAGAATGTGTCTTTGATACTGATAAGCAGCTGAATCTCCCATTTAAAGTTATTTCTAATGCCACCAATATGGAAGGAATGAGACTGGAGACTGGGCAGCTCAAGCCATCATCCTAGAGAACAACCAGCACGTGTGTTCTGAAATTCTATTTCAGAGCCTCTCATGTGGCAATGCTAAAGCCATTCTGAAGCACATGTCTAGGAATCCATCCTCTTCACAAGCGATTTCAATATTTTGGGATAAAAAAAGTGACATGCATATAGGCAGCATCACATAAAAATTAGGGGAGATATGAAAAATTGAATAACAGATTTGGGATTTATTCACAGATCATCTCAATGAAGGATAAAAATGTATAGCAACTTCACAAAAAGGCAGCCATGCAAATGAAAACCAAGTTCCAGGCACAGCACTCTCCGACAAGAAAACAGGGAAGTTAATATGTCATCAGGGAGATACCGAGATTATCTACAATAAACAGAGTAGAAGCAAGAGATGTCGGAAATGTCTTCTTTCCTAAAAAAAGAATAGAGCACTTTGAGGGAGAAAAGGTATCATGTGCCTCATTTATTAATGATAATAGTCCAAATGCTGTTATGTAGGTAAATATCCTAACACAAGAGCAATAAACATAACTATTTGTTTAAAAGTGTAACTGAGAGAGTTTCTGCATATAACATACAAGAAGAAGGAACCTTTAACAGAAGTACATTTTTTGAAAAAGGTCTGTGGGTTCCGATGCTGATTTTACAATATATTACCTGTGTAGTATTAGTAAATAATACTTTTCCTCTTGGAACTCTGTTTTCCCTGCATTTAAATTAGGTGTGAAGATTGGTAAGAGATTTCAACAGTTCCTAAATTCTTGGCAATTCCACACAATCACAAGCACATATTATTGCTATGTTTTCGTATTTTTTAGAAACATGTACTTTAGTTATAATTCATTGAATAGAGAAATTATCTTAACTCTGAGTAACAGTATACAAATTAATTTCAGGGCAACGATGTACACTGTGGAGAACCTAATGCTGTAACTTTATTATCAAGGATCCTGTGGCAAGTTGAGTGGGCTCAAAAGAAGCCGGCTAACTAGGTTAGTATGTTAGCCATGAGAATTTCCTCTAAATCCAAAATCTAGCTTACCCACTTGCTGCACAGGTAAGCTTAAAAACTGTGCAAGGCCTGTTTTTAAATGTAAAGAGGATGATTGTTTCAGAGCCGTTGAGAGCTTTGGATGTGGTCTGTTTTTACGCAGAAGTCCATGGGAGAGTCCCAGCACTGCCTGTGTAACCTCCTGACGTGAGCAAACTTGCTGTTAGCAAGTAACCCATGTAATAACACATCCTCTTCCTGGCTGTGTTGAGGAATCACAACACGGCATTTAAGACCCACCAGAAGAATTAAAGGTTGTTATACATTAGAGGGAAAAGGGTATTGCATTTCTACTACTTCCTATTTTTGCCTTTGCCCATTTGAATGAGACATAATAGATTTATTACCCCATACAGCCTGTGAAAGACCATAACCTTTTAATAGACTTATAAGAAGGGACTATAACTGTCTTACTAGTCTGCTTTTTTAACTGGAGAGGGCTATTTTATCTGTTCCTCTCAAATTCATAATGCTGTAAATCTGAGCAGACGTAGAGGGTCGTTACCTTCAGGTTAAACCTCAACACTGAATTCTCTGCTTATTCCCTGAACTGTCTTCAGTGCTCTTCACAGTCTACTCCGTTGTCTACACTGACACTTCATGACATTGTCAACAGCACGCTTCAAAATTCCTGTCACATAAAATGCTGTCAGTTACCTGTCCTTCTAGGCCTCTGAACCAAATGAATATTGTACAACAGATGCTTAACTGCTTTTGATGAAGCCATTTACAGGGGAGAGAGAGCAATCTGACTAGACATCTAAGTTGACTAAATCCCCCTCAATGCTATCGTGTTTGAAAATGTCACCTTCTCTAATACCTCTGTATCCTAATTTCTGTGTTATCTCTACTGTACAGGGTTATTGATAGTGGGAAGAATATTGCCTCATGTTATGCAGTATGGGAGGAGTACTCTGAAAAAAAAGCACCCCACCACCAAATATTTAGTCACATCATGAAAGACCTCACTCTATGGGAAAGTGCTTATCAAGGGCTACAAAAGTGAGAGTGCAGTGAACATGGGCAGACGCAACACAGTCCAAGCCTCTAAGTCTCAGTAGGCCAATCAGGAAAAATAGTGGGAGGTTAAGCAGAAAGCAAATGACCAAAAGCATCTCTATCACTCATTTTCCTATCACTCTCTTGTCAGGTTCCCTGGCCTGTACATTTGCAGGGCAGTCTGTGAAAATGCAGGGTTGCTTCATAGAGCCTCGTCATGCTGTAAATCTTAAAGGAGAAGTCATTATTGTCCTCTGCAAACTTTCCCTAAGGAAGTGGCAGAATATTTGTCTTTGCCAGTCCATCCTTTCTTCCGCTCTGCCCTCCATTCCATCCTTGCTTGCCCACTTCACAATAAATAGCTAAGGTACCTATTCTACCTTCTGGCACCTAGCCCATGAAATGAATGCAAATCTCTGAAGCCGTGAGCTAGTGGGGTGAAGCGCTCATCTAGGAAGAGGCAAAGCCCACTTGGGGAAGGCCAAGCAAAAACCACAGTTAGTACCATTGATAGCCAATGATAGGACAAGGTGCAATAGGTGCAAGCTGGAGCATAGGAGGTTCAATCTGAACAGTTTTTTACTGTAAGGGTGACAGAGCACTGGAACAGGCTGCCCAGAGAGGCTGTGGAGTCTCCTTCTCTGGAGACATTCAAGACCCGCCTGGATGCGTTCCTGTGCAATTTAGTCTAGGTGATCCTGCTCTGGCAGGGAGTTGGACTGGATGATCTTTCGAGGTCCCTTCCAACTCCCAATATTCTGTGATTCTGTGATTCCTTGATACCTGTTTTCTGTGATACACGAAGACAGAATGTAAAATCTGGTTTACAGCCTTTCTTGTTTTTGGTAACAACAGTGCTAGTACTTGAAATCTAATAGACAGGTACATCCCCAGAAACAATGTACTTCCTTGTGTAAAGGGAGAGGATTAAAGATTAAGGACACTGCAGTACCTGGTAAGCTTCTGTAAAGGGCTCCCGATGCCTCTGCTCAACAGAGGAGTTCTGATCTGCCTGTTCTGCACCCCCAGAGTGATGTAATTCAGCTTGGGTCAGAACCCAGACAACAAAGAAGTAAAGTGTTGAGCTTTTATTGAGTCAAAGATGACCAGGCTTTTCTTACATTTGTGTCTCTAAAGCTTTGTTCTCAGACAATAAAAGAAATCTATGCACCTTGGATAAGACCAGTCACAGAAGCCAGATTCTGACACAAGACTCACTGAATGCAGCTGTAAAACCAAACCAAACCAAACCAAGCCAAACCAAAACAAACTCCACAAAAACATAGGCTCCAAAAGAGTAAAATGCAGAAGCAAGCAATTTCAAACTACTAAGAGTCATTATTAGCTCAAGGAAAATCCACAAAAAAAAGGGCAAAAAAAAAGGACCAAATCTGATGCTGACTAACTGCAGCATTTCTAATGAAATACAAAACACAAGTGCCCACTTAAAACCTGTTTTAACAAAAGATCAACTTAGGGTAGAGATACCTGCAGACAAATGCTTCAAACATGGCCAATATATTAAAAATAGCACATCTTTCTGTTGTATTGTACTTCCAGCAGACATCTGGTAAGTTGAAATGCCCCACAACAACAAGGGCTAGCGATCATGAGACTTCTCCCAGCTGCTTGTAGAATATTTCATCCATCTCTTCTTCCTGGTTGTGCAGTCTATGACAGACTCTGACCATGATATCTGCCTTGTTGGCCTTTCCCCTGATTTTTACTCATAAACATTCAACCCTATCACCACCATCACTGAGCTCAGGGTAATCAAAGCAGTCACTAACATACAGGGCTACTCCACCGTCTCTACCTCCTTGCCTATCCCTTTCGGAAGTTTAGAGCCATCCATGGCAACACTCCAATTATGAGTTGTTCGACCACGTTTCTGCGATGGCAACTATATTGCTGTTTTCCTACTGCTCTATGGTTTCTACTTCCTCCTGTTTGTTGCCCATGCTGTGTGCCTTGGTATAGATGAACTTCAGTTGAGCTATTGATCCTGCCACTCTTTTGAGGGGAGGTCTTAATTCCAAAGTGAATATTTGCAGTTTTTTTCTAACCCATCAATAACCTTTGCGTCTTTGCTGCCACTTGGATTACTATCATAGAATCACAGAATCGTTAAGGTTGGAAGAGACTTCTAAGATCATCAAGTTCAACCATCAGCCTAACACCACCATGCCCACAAAACCATGTCCTGAAGTGCCACATTCGTGCGCTTCTTGAACACCTCTATGGATGGTGACTATCTCCCACTTCCTCTGAGGTGGCAGACCAGAGGACCACGCTAGCACACTGTGTGTGTCATCCTCAGGCATAATTCTGGCAAGCCTGATTTCATTCCCCTCCTCCTCCAAATCTAGTTTAAAACAGGGAACATCTCTGAATTTATACCTGTATATATTATATCACATCACTGAAGTGCCTACAGGTTGCACTTCTGCTAACATCAGCCTCATCAAGGTATATGCAAAGGTGTCTAGAGCATGACAGGATTATAAGAAAAATTCCACTTCTGTTTGCACACAGTGTACATGATACTGAACCGTGGTCCAAGAAAACTAATGAGCCCCTGCTTCATTTTAAGGAATAATTTACGTTCTGCTAAGATTTTTCTGAATCCCAACTAAGGTTTTTGTATTGTTTCATTTAATTCTTCTCCTCTCCACATATATCCTTGAACACAAATGCAGGAAGTGATGCTTGCTGTTTTCCACAAGGAAATGTTTAGAAAGAAAGATAATATCTTTTGCCAGACTGACTTACATAGCTAGAAAAAACAGGTGAGGTACTGAGTTCAAAATCCTTTCTTCATGTTGTCTAAAAGAAATCAGAAAATGGCTTCATGTGTTTGAAGTGGTTTTGCTTCTTCCATCTATTGTCATTGAATCTAACAGAGATATATCCTGTCCCTACAGATCTCATTTCACATAAATCCAAAGACCACCACAGTCACAACACTGTTTCTTTATAGCATGCTCCTCAACAAGCAGCTGTAAAGCAGCAAGGAATTGTATCTCGTTTAGCAGTCTGAAGTAAGGAGTCATGCCTCACTTACCGCCTCCACTTCTGCTGGGTCATACCAGACATTAATGTATGGATGCTGTAAGGCTTCATCTACTGATATTCGCTTGGCTGGATCAATGACTAGCATCTTTGATAAAAGATCTCTGGCTTGGCTGGCTAGAACAACGAAATCAGATAAATACAGTATTAGTGCGAAACAATCACTGCCTCCAGAGGAGGGTTAACTGGGTTACGAAAGTAACAACAGCACAACTCCTTTAGAGACTGTTCGTATGTACTTCTGCCTCTTGCCTTGTTATAGCAAGTTCTTCAGTAATCATTTTAGGTCAGATTCATTACGAAGGTGCCAACATCAAGGCTGCATACAATAAGTCCTGTAGTGCTTCAATGAGATTTTACATGTCATATGCAGATTCCATGTAGAGGGCTGGATAATATACCCAAGAAAAATGAGCTTGAGGTATCTATGTATCATATATTATTGCCAGTATATATTATTGCCAGTATCAGAAAACAAAAGCTTGCATAGTGAAGTATAAAATCAAGGCACTGAAAATTACAGGTACTCTTAAGATGGCTCAGAAAAGCATCAAAAGTTTTCTGTATGTTTTAAAGTTTTTCACCTTGCCTGCTGAGAGGCATGAAATATTTTAGTGAGGCATAGGTACCAGACTTATGTTACGGCATCCTATTAGGAGCAAGAATGTCAAATCTGTAGCCTGGGATCAATCCATAATGGTACGAAAGTGACTAGGAACTGATCAAGTCTTATTTGTCCCACATAACAAAGTTTAAACCAGTGGGGCACATCATCCTCCACTACAAAGATGCACAGTCTTATACATTGAATTTTATGTTGCAACATTGATTTATTTCACCTGAAAATAATATTTCACCTGATAAAGCCCATGTGCCTATTAGGCCACAAACTCATCCTTCTATTACTCAAATTCTTTTCACTGTTTAGAGTTCGTAACAAATATACCATCATCTAAACCCATGTGAAAAAATGACAACAACAATGTAGTGTTCCAAGCTTTTCCATGCTCAAAATTCTTTCCTATATACATGAAAAAAGAAATTAAAGGAAAAAAGAATGTAAAGAGATATAAGTGCAAAAATAATATTAGATCTTTCATCAGACATGGGTGAGTAAAAATAATATATAATTAAGCTGTTAACATTATTTAGTGAAATATTTAGGCAGGTCATGGGATGATACAATGATGCACAAGCAGAATTTTTAAAATACACTTTCTTGTTCTATATTTTAAAAACTGGTATTCAGTATGCTTAATCACATGTGCTTCCTGTATCCAAAAGATAAAAGCAGTGTTTGACAGTCATTTCTATTCATTAGTTCCAAACCCAAGAAAATTCCATTATTCAAATTTATTGTAGCTGAAGTATAAAATTGCATGTATTCGAAAGCATCTGCCCAGACCCTTCACTTTGTTCCCAGAGCCGAGACAGCAGCCTTTGTATGAAACAGTTGTTAATTGGAAGAGCATTCTGGGTAATGTAATGGCATGCACACTGCAAGCAATTGAAAACCATTACATGCCACTATAGTAAGTAAAATACTCAAGTGGTGCAAAACTGGTAGACAGTACAAATTTGTAGGGGTTCCAGAGCTGTGACGAGAAATCCTTTCTATACTAAACACACATTAACCAGTCTTTCCAATTGAAGGTCAATGCCTATGACTTCAATATATGATTAAAGTCATTGCAATATACGTTTTACAGTGGTATATCTAGTCACCCAGTAATTAAGTTAGTGCATTTCTTCACACATCCAAACCAAAGCACAGCATTTTTCAAAAGAAGAAATACACCCATAGTAGATATTAAACTTCAGGTACATCAAGACTATTTTGTCTGGCATTGCTAATACCCTTCTACTGTCTAGTAAAGGTAGAGCTATGAGACAGACACCTATCTGAACTGGTATTTTTTGCCTAAAACAAAACATTGCAAGTGCTGAGATCTTCTGAGAAGTTCTACTGTTCCTCTGTGTTATTAGTTTAAGAATGAGACTGAAGGAACACCTCAGTTTCTCGTGGCACAGAAATATCACACAGAACAGCAAGGGAATATGCTCAACATGTTAATCAGTGATAATGTGTGTTCCCTTGGCTGCTCAAGCAGCAGGTTCTCAAAAAATCACTTCCAAAAGTTGCCTCTCAGCTGAATAAAACCCATGAAGTCATTTGCCTGCAGCTAACTGCAGTAAAAGGGACTACAACTAGGGAGAAGAAAAATTCAAAAAATCATTGCATTGTAGCTGTTGACATGTGAACTACATGACTGCTTTGTCAGACATACCTTTGAGTTTGTTGTGTTCTGAGTCAGCTGGGAAGAGAGAGTCAGGAAAAAGTTTTGGAAAAGTGAGGCCAGCGTACTTGGGTCTGTTCTCAACGTAGTTTCGTACTGTTGGCTGCAGCTTCTTCATGAATTCTGGACAGGGTGTTCCCAGCTGCTCAATAACTTTATTCCACTGATCAATATCTGAACGTCAGTAGTTAAGGAAAAGAAACATAAACCCCAGTGTAGCCTCCTGACATTTCTGTCTGAGTGTTCTCTATGAAACCTCAGAGGTGTTTAACTCCCTTTATAACATCTTTGCATCACTACCTTTTTTCATGCCTCCAGGTCCTACAGCCTGCAAAAGGGAAAACTCTCTCTCACACCAATACTAACCTGAGGGCATTGTACAATCCTAAAACCACCACAGGAAAATACTCAGCTTCCTTTCTTTGGGTCAACATTCATTACCATTTTTAGCTAGTAATTGAATGGCTTTCAATTTTTACGTGCAAGTAATTGCCTCTATGTCACCTTGGCTACATGGACACAGCAGAGAATGACATGTTCACCCTGCCCTCTCAGTCTGGCTCAAAGGAGATCTGCACAGGACAGAAGTCACCTTCAACTCATCTGCCTCACGCTTTTATGTTTACTTTCTCCAATAACTTAATTGGTGCTAATTTTGCTAAACCCATCTACCCAAAAAACAGTACGTTTGGTTTTATAAGAATGCACTAGGGCTCACTTTCTATAGACAAATGATGCCTCAGGTATAGACAGATGTTTGTCTTTAACTGCAAATATGGCAGCTATATTGGTAAACTGTTACTAGGAAGAAACAGGCTCTCATGTTTAAAAAGTAATTTTATTATAGGCAATTTATACTGAGCTGGTTTTGTTTTGGTGTTGGTCTTTTTAGTTGAGATAACCATTAGGCAGCTGATAGGTGTTATGTAGCTCTTCCAGTCATGTTCAGAACAAGCCTTACTGTGTAACAAACAAACAAAATTAAGCAAATGTCTATAAAACCAGTACCATCTCTAAAACACACTGTCTAATTCGCAGTACTAAGAATCTGATGAAAACATTAAAAAAAAAAAGGAAAAACACATGCAGCCATGAGTACATTGATGCTAGAAATATGGTGAAGGGTGTTTTGTTAAGAACACACAGCAAATAAAAAAAAAAGCTTTTAAAAGACAATCATTCAAAGCATTTTAGTACAGAGGGAGGTTTGTAAAAATTATTCTTCTAAGTTATTATTGTCATGAGCGCTGTAAGTGTGGAGGAGTTTCCCAAATACTAAGAATGGTTCCTCACAATCCAGGAGACAAACCAGGTCAACAGAATGAACATAACAAGGAGAGGGGTAAGATGGGAAGAAAAAAGGCAAAAAGCAGCTCTTTGGTGCAGTAACAATTTCAGATTTTCAAAGAAGAGTTCTAGCTTAGGGAAATGGAAACTTGGAATCTTTGCATACCTTAAAAATTCATGACAGACTTAATTTGGTTCACTTGAAATGTCTTATTTGAAAAAAAAAATCAAATAATTAATTTTAAAATTTCAGCTCTCCTAACCAAAATTGCTTAAAGGAGTGAAAAGAATTTAATCACAAGCTTTATGAATGCTGAAACAGTGTTTTGAATGCTTTTAATTTCAACTGGAAAAGGTTGCTAGAAATGGCAGTGGTCTGCAGAGATTTTTCCGAATAACTTCCTTTTCAAAAAAGAAACCAAAGTCTTATGTAGAACAACCCCCCACACACACACTCTATAGGTTGCATGCATCTTGTGTTGTCTATGAAAAACATATTTTTCTAAAGAGAAAACCGAAGAATTGCAACAACAATAAAGTTAGCCAAGTCTATAGCTGCTCAGATAGAAGCCTGAATATTTCATTAAATATTTTATTAGAAAATAAAAGTGTTTTGACATTTTAAATTTGTATTCAAGTTAACACACCTTGTTGTTTGCCGGCTGGACTATTTCAGAAGGAGGTCTGTCTGAGCCACTTCAAAATACACAGTAAATGTTTTGCAGAGAAGAGCAGAGAATACAGAAATGAAGGTGCTATTAGTTACGGCAAGAGAAGCTAAATGGGTCAGAAAGCCAAGCTACAAAACCACCACTGGCAGCAGTACCTGTGTAGACTCAATGAAGGCTATTTGATAAACAGGGAAGGACAAATACAGAACTTGCTTCAAAGCGGTTGTCAGAAGCTTACGCTTGTACAGAGCAGGTTATCCATCTCTCAGGCATTTAATGATGGCCAAAAAGAGAAAGAGACCTTTAGGATTACAGAATGCTGTGGGCCTTGGACATGTTGAGAGGGAAGATGTAGTAGGATGCTCTGAATACGTGTGATAAGGGAAAAAGAGTAAAACAAAAAACCAGAAAAGAGTCTACTTGGTGGGAACCAGTGTTAATGGTGACGGAGAGGGAAGGAGGAGAATCCAGAGAAGAGGTCAGTGCCTGCTGCTTTCACAGCACTTCTAAGCTCACAAAAAAGGCTCTCGCTATGAGACAGCAGACAAGCAGGCTTCCACGCATGGCTGGAAGATTTGAAGGGATAGAAGAAGCTTCATGAGTCACCAGTGCAAAGATGACAGCCAAAGACAAGGTTGCTGGCAGAGCCACCACGTTCCTCTCCTTGGCTAGCCTTGATTTGCAAGACAGCACTGGAGCTTTTGCCACCCTGGCTTGCACCAAGGGCCAAAAACATAAGGCTTTATGTCACAGCAACTTCAGGGACTTGTTTTGAGTAACTGAATGGTCTGAATGGATAATCGTGCTATCTTACCTTATTATTTCTGATTTACGTTGGCCAATTACTTCTGAAACCCTTAAATAAAATATATTCATTTGCTTTTTATATCAATCTATACACACACACAAAAGCTGGCGTGATGGGGCACTCAGAACCTGTTTTTGTCCTAGTAGTAGCAATAGCAAAACCACGCTCGGTTTCAGCGAGGGCAGGTACAAACAAGCCGTTTTCCAGTCAGATGGACACACATATTTTTCTCTCTAGTATAATTTTTCCACTTACCTGGGCCTTGCTAGCACTGCATTACACTCTGAGGTCCAATACATGCAAATGTGCAATAATGTAACAATCTTCTTGCTGAATACCGGTCTGGCTCCATTTCATTGTTAAGTTTTATACAGTCACTGGTTGTAATGCATCTGTGGAGCACCTGACGATAAGAGGTTGTACCCACCACGGTATGAGATTAAAAATGTAAGAGTTTTGAAAAAATTCTGAGGTCTACTTATTGAAGCAAAGAGAAGAAGCTTTCTCTAGCTGGCAATCAGAATTAACTTCAGCAATTCTGCAGAAAACAAACGTTACTGTAGAACAGTCCTAATGTGAATCAAAACCTACTTCAGGTTACATTAATCGATAGATGATTGCAGCTATAGATATTATTTACACAAACTGAAAAAATGGTACCAGCAGTAAATGATCACGTAACTCTGACATAGTCAGACATTTCCCAGTCCAAAAGAGATTAACCTGTGTTTGGGTGAAAAAAACTTAAGAGAAGGTTCTGCTAATGTAAGACCCTGTTTTTTCCCTTGAAATTAAGCAAATGTTAGACAGCCCGCAAGTTGGAATGAATTACTACCCAAAACTCTGGAAGATGATGAGATGTCAGTCATTTGAATCACCTTAGCTGTCTCTTGCCCCAAGCAGGATGTAGGAAAACCTGTCAACTGTATAAAACAGCATCTGCATGACTTAAGACAGCAGAGAGGATCTAACCTGGATTTATTATTTTGAGTGAAGTATTATATTTTCTTATGTTTAACAGCAAGGTTTTGCAGGAGGAGATACTGTTTGCAGTAGGATGTTTTAGTTCTACTGCAATACAAATTACAACATACTGTGATGCAGGAATAGTTAAGTCTGTTCGTTCTTCCGTAGTAGACAGAAACTTCTCAGTGCTTGGCTATTTTACCTTTAGCAATAACTTAATGTAATCATCCATATTTCCTTCCCTGAAAAAGAGCAGGAGGCAATTTCCTGTTGCAAGTCTAACAACCAGCCACCAGAGACCAATCATTGCTTTTCCATGCTACTCTAAAGTCAGGCTGTGCTAGAAAAGCCTCTTCCTGAAACACCCCTCAAGCATTACCTCTGGGCTGTGATGTGGAAAACACAAGTTATTCTACCAAAATGCCTGTTCATAACAGAGCTTTTGGAATGGTGTTGGTTTTTGGCCATTGTGGTGGAGAATCACGCTTCCCTGCCCAGCATACTGGAGGCCACTTTCTTCACCTATTAAGCAGCACATCTACACTAGCTTTACTGCACTGGAGTAGGATTCAGTCTTTCTGGATAAACATTGTTCTTCTGGAGATGGTTACAACTCGGCCATGTCAAATCTTGCTTTTGTGAAGGTAGGCACAATGAAAACTAAATGGAGATGGAGCTTTTCCCTCATAACAGACAGATGGGGGTAAGTTCATCTCTTTTCAATCTCAGAATCTTAAGGGAACCACCTTTTTGACTGATTTGTCCTTCAATGTGCTCGTTCCACCAATGAAAACTGACTTCATTGCTTTGGATATGAGTTTTTGACGCTCCTAACTTGTCAAAATCGGAATAATTACTGTCAGCAGCTTCATATTTCCCTCCCTAACAACACCAATTGCAATGCTGATAGCTCAACCCCTTTTCATTTGTTTAAATTGGACCTTTTTTAATTAAATCTGTTAATAAAAACAAAACCAACCAACTTCACCATGGGAGACATCAGTGGAAGACATCTATTTTTTCCACAGTCCCATAATTAACATACTGATATCAAGTAAGTTTACAAGAAACACACAAAAGAAATAAAAGTGCTAGCACTTGACAAGACAGCAAGTGTAGTGCATTTTCTGTGCCAAGATGACTACTTTGAGAAGAATGCAGCATTTGTAAAAATTATACTGTAATAAAAATATTTTGCATCTTTAAGAATAGTAGTTGCTCTTTGTATGCTATAAAAGAACATGTGATAATAATAAAAAGAATATGTATCATATAAATAAAATTACTTCAAAATGCTATCATTGACCATTTGGAAGTTAGGAGATAGCAGTGTTGGTTGTGTCGCTGCCATTAACTCTTTGGTTGCATATCTATAAAGACACCTTCACTAAAGTTTTTTTAGCAGACACTTCTTTCAGTTGTTGAGCACCTTTGCCTACACAGCAGCTAGCAAATCAGTGCTTAGTGGACAGTTCAGATATTGCGGCACGGGACTGCAGTCTTGTCCTGGGATAAATATTGCCATTTCTCTTGTGGATGTCTCCTCACCCTTGCAGTATCTACTTGTGCTACTCCATGCTGTTTCTAGGCTTTTAGAACCTTCTCTTGTAGTGCACTTCTGTCTTTGTAACATGCATAGCTGGATGCACGAGGATCATGCACTCAGCAGAGGGGGCAGCCTATGAAGCTTACCATTATTAAATATCTCCTAATGATCTCAGAAACTGTTGTGAAAACCCTATCCCCAAAATTCTGTGTGGGACATGCATAATGTGATCATCATTGTAGAATAAGGCTCTGTAAGTGACAGTTTGCATGGCCATCTGTGACCTATGCTAAGAGAAGCTGACATCATGCTAACCTTACATTTTCTGAATATGCACTTGTTTCCCTCTAAGTACTCCCAACTGCACAATTTAAAGGCACATGCTTCCTTGTTTGCCTGAAATGTGTTCAATAGTTTTAAAAAAAATAATTTAAAATCCATGTATAACTACCACTCACTGGAGGACTAATGCATCTTTTTAACTCCTTCAGATCACTTATGCAGTTGTGAGAGTAACAGCCTCCCTCACAAAGTTTTGAGAAGACGACATGGAACAAGAGTCAACTCACAGATACAGTCAGCTTTCCACATTGCTCCAGAGGCAACACAACAAACCATGTGGCCATTTTCTCCTTGCTTGAGCCACAAGTATATCCAAGCTTCACGATAATAGTTTCTCTGTAAGCAGAACTATTGCTGTCAGCCTTGAAAAGAAGTTTCATATGACATTTAAAAAAAAACAAACAGAACAAAGCTTTAGCTCACAATTAACTGCATCATGTGTGTACACCAAAAATAGTAGAGAAATATTAACATTTTAAGCATCAGTACAGACCCAGGGGACTTTGGATGCTGCAAAGCATTCACTCACAATTGGAATTTAAAAAAGAATAGGGTTAGATTCTGTTCTCAGCCTCTCCCAAGAAATCTCACTAAATTCAAATGGATTACAGAAGTGGAATAGATCTGCAGCTCAGCTAAACACTCCACTTTGCATTTACTCAAAGGCATTTCCTATTTTTCTGCTACTAGTGAATTTTCCAAGTCCATGTAAGATGGCTGTCTTTTTCTATAGAAATTTTTTCAGTTAGCAGAACAGCCCCATTTAGTTCTGGAAACAGAAAAAATATCAAGCAATCTATACCCCTTAACTGTTGGAAAAATGGCAAACAGTTGATTTTGCAGTTAAATATATGACTGACAACGCATTTCTCATGAATATTCAATCTTTCGCTTTAAAAACTGCTTTTCACAGTTATTTATGCATAAAAATGTGCACAAATTAGTACTAAACAGTCTTCAAATCGCAATGTGGTTGTGAAATAAAGCACTGCGTATGAAAAAAAATGCTGATAACAAATTCTGGTACACTGCCAGTCTTCACCCATTTTACATAATTTTTTTGTAGAAGAGTTCTAATTACTCTTGCTCCTTCCACACTTAAATACACCCCTAAGTATGCTGCCCTAAAGATCCTAAAGTAGTCACTGAGAGGAGCTGCTCCAGAGCCTGGCCTGACCAGAGCTGGAGCAACAGATCTTGATGTATGGGCAGGTTTCCTGAGGTTTTCCTGAGGCAGGTAAATGCCAGGGGAGTGGAGAGGCCCGTCTGGACCTGGCAGCTGATGCAGTGTGGCCCTTGCCAGGGCAAAGGCATCAACACCCTTGCTGATGAAAGAAGCCTCAGGGAGCGCAGTGGCTGTGCACTGAACACAGAGCGGGCAAACAGTGCATGGGCATGAGCCAGCGTGTGGTGTAGCAGTGTGTGAGCAGGGCATGTGGGAAGGAACTGAAGCTCTGCCAGCTCGACAGGTGAGTCCTCTTGGTGGTCATCATCCTCTGGGAAGGAGCTCAGCAGTGATCTCCACATGATCTCAACACTCACCAGAGTGGATGTGGAAACCCAGATAGAGCTCCCATGAAAACACACAACTGTCCAGGCCGCAGGCTGCAGGGAGTGCCAGAGCCTGTCACTGCTAACAGGGGCAGCTGTGAGAACTGCTGTGTGTGTTGTGAACAGGTGGGCAATCTGCTCAGCCTGGTGGCAGAGCTGCAAGAGGAAGTTGAGAAGCTAAGGATTATCAGGTAGGCTGAACAAGGGAGAGACTGGTGGAACCAGGTCCTGCCCTACTTGAAACAGAAATGGGAGCAACCAACAGAAAGCACCCAGGATCAATGGGCCCCTGTATCCTGCCCCTGTCAGGCAGAAGGCAGAAGCCTAAATAGAAAGAATGAATGGAGGCAAGTTCATGGTTGGGGCAGCAGGTGAACTCCCTCCTTTTTCACCTTGCCCCCCCTAGTCCCTCTGAACAACAGGTATGAGGCTCTGGTTGAAGATGGCCAGCCAAATGAGAATGTGGATTATAGGCAATCTATACCAGAGGTGTCTCCACAGCCAGAAGGGCCTACCGCCCATATCATGACCAAATCCACAAGGAAGAAAAGAAGGGTTACACTTGTGGGTGACTGTTCTGAGGGGAATAGAGGGTCCAATATGCCAAGTAGATCCTCAGCATAGGGAATTTTGCTGTCTCCCTAGAGCCTAGGTTAAGGACATCACTAGGAAACTTCCCAGCTTGGTTCGGTCCTCAGACTATTACCCACATATGTGGAGAGGAAGCTGTGACTTGTAGCCCAAGAAAAATCAAAAGAGACTTCAGGGCCTTGGGATGGTTGGTGAGGAAATCTGGGACTCAGGATAATTTTTCCTCTCTCCTTCCAGTTGCAGGCAGTGGCATTGGAAAGAACAGACAGATCCAGTCTATTAATACATAGCTCCATGGCTGGTGTCACCACCACAATTTTGGGTTTTTTGATAATGGGATGGCCTACATGGCACCAGGCTTGCTGACATCAAATGGTAGACACCTTTCTCAAAGGGGGAAGAGGGTCTTTGCTCAAGAGATTGTGGGGCTGATCGACAGGACTTTAAACTAGATGTGAAGGGGCAGGGGTACAATAACACCAAGTTTGTCTGTGACAAGCTGTGGGATGACATGTATGGGATGCTAGTAAGAGACTTCAGCCTGTTGCCCTGCAGTGTGCTGGGCACGCTGCAGCACAGTCAAAGTCTTACAGAGGGGAGCCAGGTGGAAAACACCTGTGAAACACCAAGGGAATGAAGGCATTCTCCTCTAAAAAGGCAACATGGCAGATAGCCCATCTGAAGTGCCTCTACACAAACGCACGCAGGATGGGCAACAAAGAAGAGGAGTTGGAAGCTACCATGCTGCTGAAAAGCTACAACATAGTGGTCATTACTGAAACTTGGTGAGACGAATGCTATGACTGGAGTGTGGCTATCAATGGCTACAGGCTGTTCAGAAGGGACAGGTGAGGAAGGAGGGACAGAGGTGTTGTCTTCTATGTTAAGAAATGGATAGACTGTGAAGAGATGTCCCTAAAGAACAGCCAAGGGAAAGCTGAAAGCTTATAGGTAGGAATTAGACACAGAGGCAACAAGGGGAACCTTGTGGTTGGTGTCTACCACAGGCTGCCTGATCGAGGGGAGCCTACTGATGAAGCATTCCTACTCCAGCCACAGGAGGCATTGAGCACACTGGCTCTTGTCCTGCTGGGGGATTTCAACACCCTGATGTTTGCTGGAAAAGTAACACTACAAGCTGTAGGCCTCAGTGATAACCTCTTAAGCCGGGAAATAGACAGCCCTAGCCGAGAGAATGCAGTACTGGATCTGATCATCACCAATGCAAGTGAGTTCATCAGGGATGTCAAGACTGGAGGCAGCCTGGGCTGCAGTGATCACACACTGGTAGAGTTCACAGTCCTAAGGAACTATGTGTCAGGTGAGGAACAGAGTCAGGACCCTAAATTTTAGGAAAGCCAACTTCCAGCTCTTCGAGGAGTTAGTCAATAGCACCCCCTGGGAAATGGTCCCCGGGTACAAGGGAGCAGAACAGAGCTGGCAGGTCTTTAAGGATGCTTTTCACAGAGCACAAGAACTCTCAATCCCCACATGTAAAATCAAGCAAGGAAGTCAATAGACCAGCATGGATGAGTTGAGACCTGCCGGTCAAACTAAAAGGCAAGAAGGAACTGCACAGACAGTTCAAGTAGGGATGGGTATCTTGGGAAGAGTATAGAGATGCTGCCCGGTTGTGTAGGGATGAGATCAGGAAGGCTAAGGTGCAGCTGAAGCTGAACTTGGCAAGGGATGCAAAGAATTTAAGAAAAATTCTTTAATTTATTTATTAATTAATTTCTTAATTCTAAAATTAAGAAATTCTTTACTGTGAGAATGGTGAGACATTGGAACGGGTTGTCCAGGGAAGCTGTGGATGCCCTCTCCCTGGAAGTGTTCAAGGCCAGGTTGGACAGGGCTTTGGGCAGCCTGGTGTAGTGGGAGGGGACCCTGACCACGGCAGGGGGGTTGGACCAGGTGATCTTTAAGATCCCTTCCAACCCAAACCATTCAGTGATTCTATGAATAACAAGAAGGGCTTCTACAGGTGTGTAAATCAGAAAAGGAAGGTTAAGGAAAGCGTCTACCCCCTGATAAGCAACAATGATAAACTTGTAACAACAGACGAGCAGAAGGCTGAGGTTCTCAACAACTTTTTTGCCTCAGTCTTCGCTAGCAACCTCTCTCCTTACACGTCCCAAGTTGAAGGACCACAGGACAGGGAGCAGGAGGACAAAGTCTCTCCCACTGTAATTGAAGCAAGGTTCGTGATCACCTGAGGAACCTGAATGTGGGGGACCTCAGCTGGACTGAGGCCCTTGGACAGAGTGACTTTGACCTTAAGAAGATTCCAGTCTACCCTTGAGAGAATAAACAGGAACAAGAAGAGCCGCAAGGTAAACAAGGTTGTTGAAAGTGCTGACAGCAGACTGAGGTGTATGTGTTCCTTTGGCAGAAGTGCTGAGCTGTGATGAACTGTGAAAATATTATCCAATAAAAAGAAACATAGTAACTTTGAACCAATGAGAAGAAGACACATCTGGGGAGAGAGAGTATAAATAGACGAGGAAGTAAAACAAAAAAGGCTTTTTGTGCTGCGCCAACACTTGTTGTCTTGTCGCTTTATCTGTCCCTACCGCGACACCTGAACATACATAAGTCTATAAGACCCAATGCATCTGGGACTCCTGAGGGGGTTGGCTGATGTAGTTGCCAAGCCGCTGTCCATGATATTTGAAAAGTCATGGCAATGGTGATGTCCCTGGTGACCGAAAGAGGGGAAACATCACACCCATATTTAAGAAGGGTAGAAAGGAGGACCCTGGGAATGACCAACCTGTTAGCCTCATTTCTGTGCCTGGGAAGACCATGGAACAGATCCTTCTAGAAGCTTTGCTGAGGCACATGGAGGACAGGGAGGTGATTCAAGACAGCCAGCATGGCTTTACTAGGGGCAAGTCCTGCCTGACCAATGTAGTGGCTTTCTACAATGGAGTTACTACATCAGTGGACAAGGGAAGAGCAATGGATGTCATCTATGTGGACTTCTGCAAGGCCTTTGACACAGTCCCCCACATCATCCTTCTCTCTAAGTTGGGAAGATACGGATTTGATGGGTGGACGATGTGGGGATAAGTAACTGGCTTGATAGTCACATTCAGAGGGTAGTGGTCAATGGCTCCGTGTCCAGGTGGAGATGAGTGTCACGTGGTGTCCCTCGGGGGTCTGTACTGGGACCAGTCCTGTTTAATATCTTCATCTATGCTATTGACAGTGGGATCAAGGGCAACCTCAGCAAGTTTGAAGATGATACCAAGCTGAGTGGTGCAGTTGACATGCCAAAGGGAAGGGATGTCATCCAAAGAGACCTGGACAAGCTGTAGAAGTGGGCCCATGTGAACCTCATCTGGTTCAACAAGGCCAAGTGCAAGGTCCTGCACCTGGGTAGAGGCAATCCTCATTATCAATGTAGGCTGGGGACAAAGTGATAGAGAGCAGCTCCGCAGAAAAGGAGTTTGGGATATTGGTGGAAAAAAAGCTGGTCTTGAGCCAGCAGTGTGCACTTGCAGCCCAGAAGGCCAATCGCATCCTGTGCTGCATGAAAAGAAGCATGGGCAGCAGATCAAGAGGTGATTCTGCCCCTCTACTCTGCTCTCATGAGACCCCACCTGCAGTACTGCATCCAATTCTGGAGCCCTCGATACAAGAAGGACATCGAGCTGTTAGAGCAGGTCCAGAAGAGGGCCACAAAAACGATCTTAGGGCTGGAGCACCTCCCTTATGAGGACAGGTCAAGAGAGTTGGAATTGTTCAGCCTGGAGATGGCTCTGGGGAGACCTTGCAGTGGCCTTCCAGTTCCTGAAGGGGGCTTAAAAGAAAGCTGGGGAGGGACTGTTTACAAGGGCTTGCAGCAATAAGACAAGGGGCAATGGTTTTAAATGAGAGCAGGGTAGATTTAGGTTAGACATTAGGAAGAAGTTCTTCACCATAAAGGTGGTGAAACACTGGAACAGGTTGCCCAGAGAGGTGGTGGAGGCCCCAGCTCTGGAGACATTCAAGGTCAGGCTTGATGTTGCTCTGAGTAACCTGATCTAGTTGAAGATGTCCCTGCTCACTGCAGGGGGGTTGCACTAGATGACCTCTAAAGGTGTCTTCTGACCCAAGAGATTCTATGATTCTGTGATCTTCAGCCTCATAGTCCCTGCTGATGGAGTTACACCACTGTCCAACTTCATCACATTTTTGGAGAAATAACCTTTTATGGAAATATTAAGCATTTTCTACACAGATTTAAGGAAGAAGATAGCACAAAGTCAATAATCTCAGCACGCCATGTCTGCCTTTGCAACTTTCCGACTGCTTTTTGGCTGTACAGACAGGCATAGGAGCGAGAAGTGCCGAACCCCTCTCAGTGGCTGCTCAGCAGCAGAAAAATGGGCAGGGATTGATTTGGAAAAGAGATGGCTTTGAGGAGGGGTGCTCAGCAGCCTGAAAGAAAGTAAACGCACTGTTCTCTGTTCACCGAATAGGTACTCGTGGAACTGCAGAAGAAAAGCAGAGCAGTACATAAAATGCAGCACAAATTTTGCAACATATTATAAATACAAATGAAGAATGTGAACTCAATTACAGAACAATGCCAAACAAATCAGCAGCTGGTAATTCCGATTTCTGTGGAGTTACTGCAATAATAACAGCACATAATGGTTTAATTATAGAGGCTTTGCAAGATTTCTTTTTAACAAATATGCAGCTGTGTCAAAGAAACCAGTTTTTGAAGTGCTATATAGGACATCTTAAATTCTTTTTGTACTTATCTGGGGATTTCTTTAAATGATATCTTTAAAAATGTAAGACTATTAACATAAAAACAGTTCAGGCTACAACACTGAACTACGCTAACCTTCATACTTCAATTTCTCACTCCACATTCAGAGAAAACACAAGTACAGCCTGGGTCAAATCTTGGTGATGCACAAATAGGTGTTAAGGAGTTACATTACCACATAGAAAAGAAAGGTTTACTTTCACATATGCAGATGAAATGTGCTCCAGTTGATCTAAAAACTCATGGGAGTTTTAGCGTTCATTTCAGTATGCATATGATCATCCAACTTTTTGGACAAAACACAATTCAGAATCTTAGTAGACAAGGCTGTGAAATAGTAATGATATCATTGCCTACTTTCATTTCTTTAATGCTTTTATGATATTACATTTTCAACATTTTAATCAAAATATTGAACTCTTTGAAGTGTGAATGAGGCCAGAAGTGAAGAGCTAAACAGAATGATGTGTTGTGTACCTACTGTAAGTCTGCACACACACATGTTCAGATAAAGTTACATAGCAATGAGTAGTGCCCAGAAACTCCTCTGTCATCTAGGTACAGGGTTTAAATTAGAAGGAAACCTTGTACACAGGTCATCTCCATTTCTCATTTGTCTAATCCTATGGACCATAAATCACTGGAGTTAGACCAAGCATGCACGGAGCTCAGTTGCTCTTATGCACAAGAAGAAATCACTTTCACAATCTGATAAATAACAGAGTATATATATCCAAGGTTTAATAAAGCATCAACTAAAGTAAGAATAATGGCTGCCTCAGTTCTGAATGCAAAAACGTCTCTAAGGAAAATGCACACATATCTAGTCTGCTTGAACTGCGTGTCCACTGATTTAATGAATTTATCTGTAAATCACTTCTTGTTGATATCAAAAATACAATCTGCTTCCACAGAATAGCTACACGTATTTAAATAAAGCATGACAGACTGAAGTCCATTGCAACAGCTTCCAAGGAAATTCCCAGCCTTCTGTGTCATTTAATTGCTACAAAATTAAGTGATAATTTTAGTCTTGTGAAGCAGTTTACCACAAACTGAAGCCATTTCCTACTTTCCTACTTCAAGACCATTTGCAGAGCAAACAAGCAAAGAAATAAGCATTTCTGAATGTAATGTCCAAAAGCATACCTTCTTCCTAAAATGCAGAACTTCTCACATGCCATCCTGAGGTAAACAGCGACTTGTGCCTACCATGCTACAACATGAACTTAAAAATGCTGTCATTTATGAAACACCCACCCTCCCATCAATTAATAAGGAGACATTTACAACAACAAAACAAAAACCTAAGTGGTCACTGGCTGCAGAAAGCAATTCTGATGAACCATGCAGGATGTTGTTTTCCGTCTCCTTACACTATATTTGCTGCAGTTCCCACCTAAGGCTTTTACTGAGAGGCAGTAATGGTTTATTGACATTTTGGCTTGCAAGGATTTTGCAGCGGGACTTAGCCCAGCTCTTTAGATACAGTACAAATGTATGTCAGCACTAGCCTAGTGGGAAGGGGCTGGAGGAAGAAGTTGGAAGTACCTACTGGGGCCAAAATGGCTGCTAGGAAGGATACGATCAGTGCCAGGAAACAACACAGCACCTTTAATCATTTCTCCCATGATGCACCCTACTGACCACATGTCAACTGAAAACAGAAATGAAATGAAGGTAAACAAGAAAACAGGAACAGAACAACAAATAAATGAGAAGACTTATCCAATCATGCTGTAGCACAAAGTCTGCAGCCCACACCACAGACACAGACCTGCCTTTCGCTGACGCTGATGCTTTTCTGCTGGAGCATACAAGTTTCATGACAACATAGCAGGTCTGAGAAAAATCAACTCCAACAGTTTTCTTTACCCCCGTGTGGATGAAAGACAATACTATTAAATACAGAAAAATGAGT
The DNA here is from genome assembly GCF_000695765.1 of Mesitornis unicolor. Classification (NCBI taxonomy): domain Eukaryota; kingdom Metazoa; phylum Chordata; class Aves; order Mesitornithiformes; family Mesitornithidae; genus Mesitornis; species Mesitornis unicolor. The sequence goes on from NW_010198236.1 coordinate 51,871, forward strand.
GAAACACCTGCCTGGCTACTGTGCCACAATACAGCTTTGTAATTAAAATTTACCAATTAATTTTGTCTTTTTAAAGTTTTCATTTGCATTCATTACCTGGGTTTATACTGCTTTGTACTGTAAATGAATGCTGGTCTCTGTATTCAATGAGGATATGCAAATTACTTTATCCCTTCAGCTACCAGAGATCCATGCATATTTTCACAAGCTGAACTGCCAGAAGCCACAAAAGAAACTTGGGTCCTTGTGAAGACATATCCACCTCCTATTCAGGGGTATGAATAGAATTTGTTGAGATCATTCGACTCCAGTAACACTTGCTTTAGAGCCTGTTGGCTCACTTCCATTGAACCTTAGTGAAGCCAACAGTCCATAATAGGGGTCTTGAGAATCTGGTAAGATTTCCATTCGCTATGATAGGAAGTGGTGATTTTTAAATAGGACAGTAGGACACAAAGGCACTAAGTTTTACCTTCTGTATTGAAATTTGAAGCAAATTGGGGGGCTATTTAACTCGTACAGAAAAGAACAGTTCAGCTGGGTCAAACAAAGCTAACCACAATTTACACCCGGATACAAGTTGAAAATGAGACCCCCTTATATCCACTACAGGATTAAAGTGGTGTTTTCCCCCATACCAATACCGTGAAACCACATTACCTCTGCTGTCCTTGCTCTATGATAAGCCATAGGGCATGGAAGCAAGAAAAGGGACAAACTGGTCTGTCAGGGCCAGAAACTGCAGGGGAAAAAAATGAAAGCATCATGCTGCTTGGTTAAATTTACTCTTATAATTTCATATTGAGCAACAGTTTAAAGTGGGTTTGACTTTGAAGGCAAATGTCCTATCTGTGGAAATCTGTACATGCCTGGGTCTAAGGTTCCCTGCTGCTTTATTTAGCATATGAAAAGCTTCATCACTACACAATAAATAAATCAATAAACAAAGAAAGAAATAAAAGGCTACTTGTTTGGAAGCAATAAGCAAACCTAGAGATGCAAATTATTGCTGCTTTCATCACAAGCTAAATGGCATGCAAAAGATCAGGAAAAGATAGAGCAAGCAGTTGTTTGTTCATTAATCCCTTTTTATTTTCAAAGGCTGCCTTCTGACATTACTGCTCTGTGCTGTGCTCAAGAGCACACACACAGAAGTTGAACTCAATATTTACTAAACTGTAAACTCTGTAAAGTGGAGATGATTATTCTTCTCTACTCCTGAGGTCTTGGGAAGGAAGGTCTTTGACAATTTCCAAACCAGAAGCAGCAAAGATGAACATCTGAATATAATCAACATTATACATTTCAGCTGTTTCAGCTGCTCTGAAATGTCTGTGTGTACACATATACTTAAAAATATGAGTAAGTTTTCCAAGGCCAAAATGACTCCCTGGCATAGCCACCTTGAATAAAAGCCCACTACAAACCATGTGCAAGTTTTTTTCTTCAACAGAGGAACTATTTCACTAATACAGCAAAAATCTTAATCTCTGGCCCATCTCCTACCCCTGATTCCATGCCAAACACTTATGGAATACCCTCTGCAGTGATTGTGTCAGGGCTGTCTTACACAGCATTTGGGGAATGAATCTATCCTCCACAGGAATCTCCAAGACCTCTTCAGGGGCTTGAACAAGAGTTTTGGGAGGCTGAACAGAAGCTGTTCTGTTGCCACACACGTATGCCTCCTGTCCCGCAAAACTTTCTGTGCCCAGGGAAAGCAGTCCGGTCTGGCTGCTGACACTGCCCTTCACAGAAAAGGTGATCAGAAGAGATAACAGGGAGAGGAGGGAGAATTGGGATGGAAGAACATTAATTAAGGTGTCTATTCCTCTTTGGCCTTTAGTCTTATGTACTGCCTGACCCAAATGAGTGCTTTTTCATCCTAGGTTTCAGATTCCCTTCAGCAAAGGTGCAGAAGCATCAGGAACTGTAGAAACAGCCAAAGATATTTCTATATGGAGAGGATCCAAGGAAGGATTCCATGGACCACCCCTTCCAGTAACTCAGCTGTGGATACTATTTCCTTTTCTATTTCTGCAGAAGACTGCTCCTACTATGCTGGATGAATTGGAAAAAGCATGAGTGCCACTCTGATACTTAAGACACCATTGCTTTTATCTCCTTCCTCTATAACGGCTCTGTGTTCTCCTCCTGTCAAACTGCAGGTTCTCTGGACTTGACAAAACACGAGAGGCAGCCCAGAAGGGGCTGCCCTCACGAAAACTTCTACTGAGGTTGCTCATCAGACTTGCACACAGTCAGCTCCAGTTTGCATTCAATCAAAATAATCATATTCAAATTAAAATTCATTAAATACATGCCACAGGAAACTATGCAGGTGCAGTTGAATGAGCTTTGTTATCTTTCCCAATCTTGTAGGCTAGTTCATACTTCCTTTACCTTCTCTCTCTGCCCAAAACATTAGGGAAAACACCAAACATTCATATTTTCGCGATGCAGAAATCGTCCCTCTGCAAGCTGAAAAGAGATGATCATATCCTCAAAACGGACTCGGGAAGACTATGATAGACATATTTACGAAGCAAATCATGATACCTGATTTTATCTAGGTGACTGCAGGCCAAATTATTTAGCAAACAATGCTGTTTCCCAATGGCTGAGGTGCAAACTAAAGTTTCAAGGCAACTGAACAAGCCTGTCACAATGCAGTAAACTTCTCTCTCCAAATCCTCCTAAAATGGAAAGGCATCTTGCTTCATCTCTGTTGCTGAATGCTTCTGCAGATCTGCACTGAGGTCTGCTCTGAAGAACTACTTCTAGCTCCTTGCTTGAATTTTCAGGAAGAAAAATACATCAGTCTGTATTGAACATTGTACCTTGTTTATACAGGTTTTTCTGTTATTTTTATGCAATAAAAAAGGACATGGTTTATAAAAATACTTGGTAATTCTTGATAATACATGAGTGAAGCTGCTTTTTTTCACAAGCTCCAGATCGCACAGCTGCAAAATGGTTCAGACTGCCAGCACCAAGGAAAGTTTGTGATGTGAAGCACTCCTAATGAAAATTGTGAAGAAGGCTTAAACACTTGAAAAAGATTTAAAAAACCCCAAGCCCACCAAACCCCTCCCTCCCTCAGTTCTGTCTAAATCATGGCAAACCCCAGTTTTATGGCATCCCAATCTCAGGACCTTGCTGAGGTACCAAAAACCTTCCCTTCATGCTTGTATTTATTATATGCATGGATTTCAACATGTTCAAACATATTCTCAGCACAGTATCAGCTCAATCCGTTCAGACTTCCTGAGGAAGTATTTTCTTTCCAATTTGAAACACCACATTCCACATGATGCTATTAAAACCTTAATTAATATTTCTCAGTTAAGTGTCTGAATATTACAGTATTGATTTCTAATTTATTACCTGCAACTGAAACTGCAAAACCCTGTACTTTCCTGACAAATTCTAGATGGAACGAAAAGGGAGTTGCCACGATTTTACAAGTGTGATGCTTCAAACCAGTGTATGATTTTTTTTTAAGCTTCCTGCTAGTTTCAAAGTGATATGCATCATACCTTCTTATGATACAGCTGTCAAGGGCAACTAGCTGAAGGAATAAATATTATCCAAAAGCCATCACTCTCTGGGATTCAGACTAGCAGATACTCACCTTCATTAGGCACAGACAGAACTGATCTGCAGTAGACAGGCAGAGGCCAGAGCCTGGCCCACCTAGAAAAATGCAGCAGGAGGTATGAATCACTTCCAAATCTGTGCTCTTCCTCAGGCTGGCTCTTAGGTTGCAGTGCCAACCAAGTGCTGAAAGACTACTGTTTTTCCTTAGGAACTCATGCTCCACTGTCCCTTTCAGAACAGCAAAGCTTGCAGAAGGACATTCACAGGATATCAAGAGGCACGTGCATATCAAGAAAAGGCCGTGGGAAACTCAGGATGCAAGCTCAGGAATCAAGAGAGGCATGAGGAACAACTCATGCCTTTCTCTGTCCCCCATTTTCTTTTGAATATAAAAAAATCATTGCAGTAAGAGACAGCTATGGAGAGCCTTGCCAAGGAATGTGAAACACACTACACTGCATCTAACAGGCAGTAACATTTAAAATGTGTTTTGCAGATCCTGCAGTCACTAGCCTCAGACTCTCTTTTTAGCTTAATTTAAATTTTTGCTTTGAAGTATCTCTTCTCAGGTCTCAAAGAGTATTCAAGTACACCCATTTTACCTTTGTTAGCAGGAGTCCCACAGGTAGTCTCTCCTGCTACAATACAAATATATTAGCATATTGTATAAGTAGACATATATTTTCATATCTGATAAATGTGATTTTGAGTGTGTTCCAGTCCTCTACTTTGACCCTGACCAAATACCTATCTGCTCTTGACAAAAGACACTTCAGTACCACTTGTTTTGCCTACAAGCTCTAAATTCTCCGCTCAACTGTACCAGTGAAACTGAGCTCAGATTAGTACAGTTGCCATCATGCAAAAGCTGATTAATGGCATAGAAAGAAAAGAAAAAAAAACAAAACCCAAACCTGACATTTCAGACTATCCAATTTTCACAACTACCTGAAAAGGCACCTATCTTGCCTTGGCTGAAATTCATATGAGGCAGCAGTAGGTGCAGCACATACCTCAACACTTGGCCACTTTTGAAACTGCATGTTTACACTCAAGAAGGCAATCTTTAAGGTGAGTGTTGGGAAATGAGTAAGGGATCATTTTCATCGTAGCAGCTGGGATCCACTCCAAACACTATGCAGATCATAGGCAGCATGGGGCTCTTATGCCAACTGTAAATTGCACTATAAACTGTTACATACGCTGTTTCCCAACACTCACCTTAAAGATTGCCTGCTTGAGTGTAAAGATAGTTGCTACAGAAAAATGTCAACACCTGAATCATCCTTGCAGCTACACTGAAATCTCTTCGAGAAAGATGTTGTCTCATATGAGCAAACTTCCCCTCAAAAATAATCATAATTCAAACCCTTGCTATATTCTCAGAAAAGTACTGAGTCTAAAATCAAATCCCATATACCCAGGGAGGAATCATCCAGCTGAACAAAATGCCAACGTAGCCATCAGTGCCACTGCAGCTAACAGACACTTAGGCAGCAGGCTAACACTCACCAGCTGACCCAACCTGGAGAGCCATGCCAGCCATTCTTAATCGTCTCTTTTAAATAATCCTGATGCTAATAGTTAGTTTTGGTTGGGTTTTTTTTCTGCTAATTCTGTTAATGAGTTGTGTAAAGGCAACATCTTTTCCTAAAAGACTTTCTTGTTTCAAACTTTTTTCCCTAAGACAAGCAAATTTTTTTTTTCATATAAATTCCTGGGAAAATAAAATAGAATACTCTATGTGAGGTGTCAGAGAGCATGTCTTAATTTCACCATTCTCAAAGGCAGCTGGCAGACAAAGGAATTTTTGAAAATCTGGCCACAGTATTCAGGATGTAAACAAAATCTAAACTGTTCAGAAAACATTAACTTTATCTGTTAATGCTGACTTCTCTTCACAGTCCATTTTGATTGTTCACAGCTACACAGAACAATTTGAGTTTTTTCTTCTCTCTTGCTATCTAAATAGTATTTTCTCTTTTGACTTTCTTAGAGTCTAAGTTACTTTCAATAGGAATTCAATTTTCCATATTCGTCACTGTAATCCAGGTCTTGCCAAACTTAAGATGCTTGGCTGTTATCACAATACATTTCTATGGCTAAATTACTGTTTCCCTTTTCATCTTCTGAAGGGCTCACACATGAACTTTCTAGAACAACATCCTTTACATGCCTTCCTACTACTGAAAAGAAATGCTCTTCGATTGCTTAATTTCCTCACTAAATCATATGTGCCTGTGGGACATCACTGTGGCTTCAGCAGCTCAGAACTTAATAAATCTATCTCTCCTGAAAACATTTGGATGATTTTAAGTTTTCCCTTCTCTTCAAAAAACCAAATACACAGAAATACATTTCAAATCCTTAAACTGAAATGTCATGAGACTTTGAAGACATTATTGTCTACAGCTGAACACAGCTTTGGGGAATAGCCTGGAATTTTCCAACATATTTCCAATGCTATCCAAGAGTTCAGGCAGTTTGCAGTTGTTCACACTATTTCTCATTTC
>NW_010198236.1:58014-59375 GCF_000695765.1 Mesitornis unicolor
AGAGTGGAGTAAGTATCAAGGAAATGCTGAGCAAAAAGCTCAGAAGTTTTCAAGTACTGTTTGGCTCTTTGCAGATGAAGATAGGATTTAACTGAACACATGTTCAGAAAGCATTTTAATAAAATTGAGAAACATACATGCTTTTTGGAAAATGTATAACTTAAATTTATACTAACTGGTATTGTTATTGTATACTGGTACCTGTAGTTTATATAGATTTGAGAACTTTCTTATAGTAACTTAGAGATCTGCATTTCTTGTTTATGAAGATGGGATGATCTGACATTAATTTTCTCCCTGTTTTAATTTCTGTGAAGACTTTAAAAATGAAATTTCATTTAAAGGCGCCAGCAACTCAGTTCAATGGTACCTCAGTGTGATGGCTGAGTTAAGATAAACTTTCTCAAATTTTTCTTAGACGTATACTGTGCCATCCATGCATGTTCCTACTCCAGGCTAGAAATGAGTAAGCTCCTTATATTGATAGCAAGCACACACAGTAGACATTCTTCTGAATAATTATAAAAACCTGAAATTTCTAGTTTCTATACAGACTTGCTTCTTTCATCTAGAAAAGCCACTGCTGGAAGGCCCTAAGGAGCCCAAGGGAAGCTTTATTGCAATGTTGTTCTGTGAAGTTTACCTGCAGCTGAAGAAATGCTTCTCCAACTCTTCCTGCATCTAGGAGGCAAACTAGATCTGTTTATCAACAGACCACAGAAGTAGGGGAAATAATATGAAACCATGCACAAACCAGTCTTTCTAACACTGAAAGCTCTTCTTAATAAAGAAGTATTGGCTTGGAAATGAATGTTCAGATTTATTTTTTTTTTTGTTGTTGTTTTTAACTTGCAAATTACCAGAATAAACCCACCACTAGAATGTGGTAGCAGTTGTGACCCAGCCCATATACACTGCATTTCAGGGTATGGGATTACCAATGATTTAAAAAGTAGGACTATCCCACAATTTACACAATGTTCTCTGCCTCTGTTCAAATGTTAAAATGTATTTTAAAAATATTCTGTTGCTATCCCTCAATAAGACACTGTCATAAGAGATATTTTCACAGCCAGACAGAAATAAAGTAATTCTCATGTTTGAATTGTTTTCTAAAAGCTACAATGTTTAGATGACATAGCATTTTTTTTCTGGAAATGGGCAGAAGAACAAGACTTAAATATAATTTGCTGTTGAAAAGGGAGAGCAAACCCACTAACCATGGTGCTACATCTCTGCACTAGCTTTTATTTTTTAATAGCTTTTTTGTTCTGTATTCTAGTTGCTTATCAACTGAAAACTCAATCAGGTTTCTCTCCAAATAGATTAAATGGAAATATAATCAGTGTTTGCTGCTGAAC
>NW_010198236.1:59406-60564 GCF_000695765.1 Mesitornis unicolor
TATGTTACAGATTGTTTAGTTTTATTTTGTACATGAAAAATAAAAGAAAGAGGAAAAGAGCACAGTATTTGGAGGAAGAGTTACGATGGTGCTTCTGAGGTGGCATTACCACTGAAACACAGCATACCTGTCACACTGAATTACAGGAATCCTGAATGCTGGGTGCTGCTCTGCACGCTCAGATGACAGCAGAAGGTGTGCAGGGTGTGCAGCCTGCTCCGCACATTACAGGAAATGCTCAGCACCTATGGATTGATGTCTCAAAGCCATCCACTAATAACAAAACCCACCATCTTATTTCATTGCTGAGTTTTGCATCTGGTAAATTTCCAGCCCATATTCCTGTAAGGCTGGAAGCTAGGACAATGTTGCTGCTTCCTTCTCAGCAAACAGGAGGTACCTGCAGTTTCCCCATCTACCTGGTAGTAAAATATAACTGCACCTTCATCTGGCTACTGGGCAAAGCTCCATTTTCTGGGAAAGCTGAGTTGTGAAAATAGGACAGGCAGGACCTAACTCTGCCAAACACTACAGGAACCACTCGAGAGCCAGCAGAAAAAAAAAATTAATGTCTATAAAAGCTGGGTTTTCTACACACCAACTGAGAGTGTCTGCTGATGCCAGATTTTTATGGTGTCTTTCTGCCTACCTGCTGAAAATAATCTGCCTTTTTGTTTCTGAAAGCAGAAAACATGTTATGTTGCTGCATTTTATTCTGATGGGCAAAATACAAGCTTCATCCTAGCAATCGCAGGCAGATTGTCTGGCCTAGACTGTGACACACCAAGGCTAAGTAGACTTCTATTTTGTTTTTATTTTCTAATATTGCCTTCACCACCTTGGATGTGGTAAAAATAATCACCTAAGACAAGAAGAACTAAATGAGATGGAAATACAGTTTAATTAATGGCACAGACCTCATGCAAGTAAAATAATTTTTAAAATAAAGAGTATCTGATTTCAGGCCAATTTGGAAAACACACCAGATAAACAGTTGCCTTAAACTGGGCAAGTCAAATTCTTCATTTTGTTTTAAGGAAAAAAATGTTGTATTGACTCAACTCTGAGGCTACACAGCATTGAGATGAGTCCAAATCCATGATACATTAGCAAACAAAAGATTATGATGTCACCACAAATGTTACGAAGTCACTCTTT
>NW_010198236.1:60595-76168 GCF_000695765.1 Mesitornis unicolor
ATAGAAGTAGAAAAACAGATTTACAGAAACCAGATGGGTCAAGTTAGGATTCTTTTTTTTTTTCTTATTTGTCCTTTGAAGAACAATAAGTAAAGCTATTCAATTTGCAATCATAATGCTTATTTTCTATATTGCTTATTATGACATAAAGACTACAAAAAATTGAATGATCACAGGTTTTAAAATAAAGTAACTCATTTGAAATACTTCTGTGCATCTTTCAATTTTGTTCATATCAGTAGTGCACTATTTTGATTTACTCAACTTTTTGCTTCTATCTTTACAGTCCTGGTGTAGTCATTATATGGTAAAAGGGAGGGGGTGAGGAGAGGAACAAATAATAGGTGAAGCTGCAGCAAATGGCACAAGGATACAGTCCCTTCCTGGAAAGAGGATTTTGTGGCGAACCATTTCTCCCATAATGCATCCCACAGACCATATATCCACTAGAACAGCAGAGACAGGGAAGTGAAGAAAGAGGGAAAAAAGCAAAGTTAACTATGACATTTCACTCCTAAAGGAGGGGAAAAAGAGCAGGTTGATCAGAACAGTACAGTTTGTTTTGTGTTTTTCTTGGTTTTTTTTTTCTATGTCTCACCAAAAGCTAAAATAAATAAGTAAATAAGTAAAAGCTGTGTCAGTCAGCTCAACAGTAGTGAGTAACAACAGTGGAAAAAGTTTAAAATCAACATTTTTGGGAAAATGTCCACAGCTAGCAAGCAAAGATCAAGTAACAACTGCACAGACCCATGGTTTACACTGAGTTTATGGTGAAAAAACAACTTTTTATTTTAAGAAAAAAACAAAAGCCAAAAAAAATCCCAGACAATGATCGTCTGTAATAAATCCTACTAGCAGCCAGGCAGTTTCTAGGCTTTGTGCTGCAGGACTGAGTCTCTGCAGCTCACACAAGAGGTTCCAAATGGAACCACTCACACGAGTAAAGACCACATGGATAAATACCACCCTTAAGGTGTTATTTAAAACCCCTGCTTCAGGATCTGTACCTATGTCCCATGTACAGGTACCTATCTGTACGTATCTGTCTGTACCTAGATACCATATAGAAAGAACTGGAGAGTGTGACTTGTGCAGACTGCTTTTTCCACATAGGTACTCAAAATACACACTAAAATAAATAAATGCTTTGCAGGACAAGTACCAAAAAGACTGAAATAATTTCTTATCTTCCTGATGTTGCTTTCAGCTTTTAGATTCACTATGCATAGTTACATTATCTGCTTGACTTGGGTGGGGTTTGGGTTTTTTTGCCTTCCAAGTCTTACAAGAGAAAAGGCTAGATAGATAATGACACAGTATGCACAGAAAGAAAAGACTTGTATTCAGTGTGAGGGGAAAAAAACCTGGCTTTCAAATGCTTTAAAAGACTATGTTGTTTCTCAGCTTTGAACCTTCTTTTTGTGGTCATATTTGATCTACACAACCAGTTTATCCTCTTTTTCTTCCTCCTTTTTATCCTTCAAAAGCAAACCAAAACAAACCAAAGAAACAAACAACTCATTTCTTGGTAAGACAAAATAAAAGTGAAATGTTCTATTTAGGAAAAGGAGGGTACTGGTATCAGGGGCATGGGACAGCAAGAGCATGCCTGAGGCAGTGGCAGAGTTCTCCTCATAGTGACAGTTTTGGTACCTTCCACAGAAGTGCAGCAAACTGGTGATAATTATGCATCTTTAGCCAACCAAATGCAGAAAGAAAATGAAAGCAGTGAACAGTCCTTATACAGGCAGTGTACATAGTAAGAGGGGAAAAAAGTGGGGGAACTTCAGTAATGTGGCAGCATAGGCCAGAGCAGGGAAGCAAAGAGCGACCCTTTCTGTTGACTTCCTTGGGAGCTAGATCAGAGACTCTGAGCAGATCGGCTCCTCAGTCAGCTGATCTTCATTTTCAAACATTTTGTTTTCTTTCTCTGTTTATTTTCGCTTTGTACAAATAAGATGAGTTCATTCATTTTGTACCAGATTTATTGCCCAGGGAAGTCAAAGGAAGTCTCTATGTTAACTTCAATGGGCATTTGATCAGGACCTTTGGACGTGGCAAACATTTTTAGTACCTTCCCAGCTGTGTACTTCATTGCAGAAGTGTGTATAACTTTTTCTTGGTGTGATTTTAATAATGTGAAAAGCGAGTGCTTTCTCTCTCCTTTCAGGGACAATAAAAACAGTAGTAGTAATCTACTAAATGTCTGGAGAGAGAGAAAAAATAAAACAAAACAAAACAAAAAACCCCCACAAAATAACTCATTTCACAATAGAAGGAACTCTAGATATTGACTAAGCTACCTAAAGCATGCTGAGTCTAGTTCAAATTTCTAATGGTGCTCATAAAAAATACCTATTACAAAATACTTTAAGGAAGATTACTCCTTTTTCAGAAATTATTCTGTACACTTAGATTCTGCTTAATAATTCTCTACTCTTTAGCTTTTCATATTAAAATATGTACTGTAAATTCATAAACATTACAAATAATTCATGCAGAGATTTCCTAATTTTGAAGAGGTTGCATAAGCACAATTCTTATTTAAGTAATGGAATCAGCTCCCCAAATCAGTTTTACTGCCCTTTACAGGATGCAGTTGGCTGTTAGGAAAAGTTCTCCTGCAGCTTAGCTAGCCTTTTCAATATAAATTAAGCAGGAGACTCTTTAATAAATTCCTGGTTTTGATGTTTGCTGTATTTGTCATTGAAAAGTCTCCTTGTCAAATAGACAAGTAGGAGCTTTTGACAGCAGAATTTGAGCCATGGCAAATTTTTCTCCATTATATGTTGTATCCCCCCTCTTTTCCTGCCTGATCTACTTGGCACTCAGATGTAATTCTCAGTTTAGTTACAAAATGAGAATAATTTATAAAGTTTTCCCTTCATTCTCTGCAAAATGTGAGTTCTGCCTTACCTGCTTCTGTATAGTGAGCATCCCCTACCTGCCTTTCACAATCTTTCTGGGGACCAAGACGTGTACAGATCCCTCACAGAGCAAAATCCTATTTACATCTAGGGAGTTTACATACAAATTAGATTCACATTTATTTTGGCTCCAGCTTTTTCCTCTTCTCTCCAACTCTACTTTCGATTGAAAAAAAGACTCAAACTGCAAAATTTATACCTAGGTCTTGATCACATGACACCTGCCAGCAAAACCTGGGACTTCAGTAAAACCTATCATAAAGGCAGATACCGTTCCTGAAATTCAGATCTAGCTCTGAATTTGGAAAAATTCTGAAAGGGCTAGGATTCCCTCTTTCAGCTTGCATCTCCTCTTCTTCCCTCAAAAATTCAGAATGTCAGAGTCAAATTTAAAACACATCACTTGCTCAGCAATCCCAGTGGTTCCCACACTGTTTCACAGCCACAGAAGCCAAAGACATTCTGGTCAGAAGGAGCTAATTTTATTTCTTAAGGTCAATTATAACTAAGAACAGGCTCATTACTCTGCAATCCCACACTGATAAATTCCCAAAATACAATCTGTAACTGCAGTACGCAAGAATGAGAAACTGCTCTAAATGACCTGCCTTTTAAATTCAAGATGTTGTTTTCCATTATATTTTCTTTTTCCATGTAAGGCAGACCTTATACTTCAGGTCACACTGCACTTGCTATGAAATAGCAGCCCTACCGTTCTCCTTGTAGCCCATTCCCAAGATGACCTCTGGTGCTCTGTAGTAGCGCGTCACCACATATGGAGTCATCATGAAGCTAGTGCCTGCAGTCCTGGCCAGTCCAAAATCCAAAATCTTCAATGTGCAGTCAGATTTTACTACAATATTACTTGGTTTTAAGTCCTGCAAAAGACAGTGAAAAGACATATGATTGTCCTTCATAAAGCTAGGCACAGCTGTGGTTTGGACTGGTATTTTAGATGACCCTTCAGATACTCTTTTACTCTTCTGACACTTACAGTTACTATCAGAAATACTTGCAAATACAGAGCAAACCTCTGCTACTGTTTGTCTAGCAACCCCTTCTGGAAGATATTCTAATTTGGCATACTCTGGGACTTTACCAGGATAACAAGAGCCTAATGGTGCTATGTTAATGGCATTTAGCAGTTCAAGAAACCAGGATGAGTACTGTTCTGAGCCGCTGGATTTTTTTTTAATGCTGTAAGCCTAATAGAGACATTTCAACTGTATGTGTGGGTATACCTTAATGCTTCATTTATAATAATTCAACTCACCCTTTGCTGGATGCCTATCTGAAAGCCATATCTATCATCCCTTGTTAAACATACAGCATGCCAAGAAAGGAGACCTTTGTAAGCTGTAAAGCAACATTCACCTTGTAAACGATTTTATCATCCCTTCTCCTCTTCCTCTCATAACAAAAGGGAAATATTTTTGCATTTGTTTTTTTCAGCTGGAAACCTCAAATTAGTAAAAGCATATTTCAATAAAGGTGTTAACTCGAAATATTTCAATCCATTCAGAATTGCCTCCTGCTCACAGTCACAGGAACTGTTTGTTCTCTCTGTTGTCAACAATCACACATAGCACGAGCTCTGGCATCCACAGCCAGGTACCAAACACGGCCCTCTGAGGCAGAAAAGCAAAATTAGAGGATGTGTTTAATATAGACTTGGCAGTCTTTTCATTTGTTTTAGCACCTGTAAATGATGGCAAATGCCAATTCCACATGTTTTGACTGCTCTCTGCAGATCCAGATCAAGCAACACTTGGACCACACACTACAACATCAAATCAAAGTGTTCGATTGTCATGTATGGTAGACGTAGCCAGCTGCATTTTCAGGAGAAATACAATTTGTCTACGCATTTCAGAGATCATAATCACTTTGATGATTTCCAGTGCTTGTTATTATTTATTTGTCTAATTAAGTTCACAAATAATCTCATTCCTAACACAAGAATGAAGACACTCTGCTAAGGGGATGGGCTACAACTTATAAGCTTATAGTCATTTTACACGAGTCAGGGCCTTAATCCACAGTACACAAGAAACTCAAGTGGTTTTTACAATCTTCACAATGATGTCACATGCTGCCTTAAGTTTCATACCAAAGTCCCCTTACCCTGTGAATAATTCCTGCAGAGTGAAGGTGCTTGATACCACACAGCATTTGGTACAGTAGGTAAGACATTCGCTCATGGTCTAGCTCCATCTGAATGACCTGGCACAGATTGGCATCCATTAACTCCATTACAAGGTAGCTGAGTGAAGAAGCAAAGTCATAGGGTTATTGCCTTCATTGAAGAGGAACCACAGCATCATCTCAATTAAGGAACAGTGCCTTTTCTTGCTTCAAAATTAATTTTATTTCTGTTGACTAGAAGTAATACAGCTGGAAACTGGCTGAGCATAGGGCCCACTCACAACTGCACCATTGTGGTGTTTATTCTTCGCTGCACCAGCTGACTGCAGTAACTGCTCTTTGAATGTCCCAGCAAAACAGGTGGATTGCTGACCCTTTTATGGTACATTCCCCACAACAGATACTGTACCCTATGTGGGCAAACATACAGCACAACACTGAAATCTGCAGAAAATGTAAGAGCCACAACCACCAAATGACATGACTGCTTGGCCTTTGGCCATTATGAGGAATGACTACCACAGTACCTGTAGGAATTGGAGAGTAGCAGAGATGTCTGAGAAGTTAAAATATGCATCCCCCTGCAAAATGTCTTCAAAAATCCTCCTAAGACTGCATGACTTTGCACAATTCTCATTACAACTAATTGGTCTTTTGCTTCTGATAAATAAGCTTCACTAGCAACCTCAGCAGGATGTTAACCCAATCCCCTTCAGAGGTAAGTTATTAAGTTAAACACATCAGCTCATTTCTTATGAGACATCTCACAAGCACAGCTGATCCCTAATTGTAACATTACATTAAAGTGCCCTCAAACTTTGGGGAAACTACTAGCTTTCCACCTCAATGTGAGCTGCACAACTTGTCTTCTCTCCAGCACTAGTCACATCCTCTGCTCTACACAAGTCTTCAGTGACAATATTATGCAAAAAATCCATATACCAAAGCCAGAACAGAGTGAAGTGCCACATTTCAAAACCTCACACACCTCAGGGACTTACATAACGGCCATCATTTCCCAAGCAAACTAATAACACAAAATTATTAGTTTAACTTTTAACTACTCATACCCTTTCCTCTGCACATGAAGGAAAATGGAGACACACTAGTGCTCTCAAGAAGAGCCACCAGCAGGCTTTGTAAGGTATCACAGCACTTGGGAAACAGTATTTGACACCTTTTAAGTTTCAAATGTGCTCTCAGTATGGGAAAACAGAATATCTGTCAACCCACAATGTAGACTGCACATAACCTTTTTTAGAGGTGCTCATAACCTTTGCATTTTGCTGACTTGCTGTGTTCAAGATACACTATAATGCGCCACACATCTCTAATGCTTTAGTTTAATTACTGCCTGTGTTACTTACACATCCTGGAACTCCTCCAGAGATTTCTGTGGTGTGAAGACATTTAGTAAACTGATAATCTGAAAAGCAAAGTAAGACAAAATGATGAAGTGAGAAATGTAAGCAGTTGAACCCATTTTGAAGTGTTTGTTAAAGGACAAACTCTGTTTTTTACTGCTGAATTTAAACTAACATTTCTCACTTTCTGGATCAGTAAAAAGTCAGCAACATTCAAAATAAAATACTGCAGTTCTCTAAGATCTCTAAATGCTAAGGTTGAGACAGTCATCTGAATTTTGAAGTTACAGATTCAAAGACCAACCTCAGCTCAATGCAGCATAACAGACCTCGTGCTACAACTAGAAATACCTTATATAGAAGAATTCACATCTGAGGGGATAAACAATCAAGGACCATCTTACTAAAAACAGGCAGAAGACCTTCCTTCTCTCTGACATGGCCTAAATTCCTTGTATGGCACATGCACACACATACTGACAAAGGCCATACTGAGGAATACTGCTTTTTAGTAGAAGCACTTTAAAATGGTAGATACATGCTGGACAAAGATATCTTCCATACTGCAACTCCTTTTTTACTTGTTTGGTTATTTTTTTAAATAAGCTGGGCTGTTGAAAGACACTGGAAAGAATGCGTGAAACAGCACAGAGGAAAAATGTGACCTCAGGGATCTGAATTTCCCATGCTTTCCTTCCGTGTGGGCAACAGAGGTCGAAGATACCAGCACAACCATCATGAAGACAACATCTGAATGTCTCCCTCCCCACCTCCATCACCTCTGCAAGCTTTCTAACAGGAATGGTTACTTATTCTTTCTGTCCACTCCACATATTCTGAATCATTCTTGCCACCACACAGGTGCCTTTACGACCCTCTCCTTCCTTTGCACTTCTCCGTACAGATTAAAACTCTGACCCAACCTATGTGGTGCTGTTATCAGCTCTTATGCAGCATTTTTAAAATTATATTTTTAAAATTAATGCTGCTTCTGCTGCCCTCTGCTCTTTTCGGTCCATTAAAAACATGAAGTGAGAATGCATCATTCTCCCATGTACAGGGAGAACTACTCACTCATCCCTGCATTTTCAAAGCCCCATGCATTGGTCTGACTGAAGACAGTTTCCATCCAAGTCAACAGGAAAGAGAGAGGAACAGCCCTGATCAACACAGTGAAAATGTAAGGATAAGTCAGTGCACAGCAGTGGGGCACAGAACGCTATAGGCGTAGTCCTACTTTTTGCCATGTTAGGTTCAGTCCTCTTTCTTCCCATGTGAACTAGTGACTGCAAACAAGTGTCAAATCTCACCTTATGCCACACTTTTCAAGCTTATTTATGATCTGCGTAAGAAGAAAGAGTCATTGCAGGATCTGAGGCAAGAATAAACATGTAGCAATATCCACTCCTAATTAGATGGAAAGGGCACACAGGTATGGCACCAGGCAACAGCAGAAATGGAGGAATTGTCAGAAAATTAAATTCCTGGGAGATCCCTTAACCAATGCAATGAGGCAATTCCACACACCTCACTACAAAAAAACCCCAAGCTTATATAGTGTCTGGCAGATAGTTCTAACTAATAGACAGATGGTTACAATTAACGTGCAGCCCTGAAATAGCTCTTTTGCTGCAGTGTAGGAATATTTTCATTTGTTATGGATACTAAATGTTACACAATAGGTAGCAGGTATAAGAAGCAGGGAAATCTAGAACCTGCTAGTACTGTTTATTTCAACAAGAACACTGTGATTAGAAGGGATGGCACAATGTGTTGAGGCTTCAGAGTCCCTGACTCCACAGTATTAACTGACAGGCAATTGCATGAGAATGGAAAGGTGTTTTTAGTCCTTAATTTTCTTCAGAGGATTTGCAACAACTTTCCCCATTACAGCCTCTCATCTTGTACAACCTATACAATGCAGCTATATGACTAGGTTTCAGATGAAGTCCAGAACAAGGAGTAATGCTCGTGCACGGGTACTCCAACTCAAGAGACACTGCCTTTGAGTCACAAATCCCAGTGTCACAAGGATGGAGCCAGGATCTCAACAACCACTTCTGCATTTCTAGAAAAGGAGTTGATAAGAACATATTCTGCTACCTACAACCCTACTAGCAGCACCCTCATTTGCTATAGCCTTTAAATTAGTACATGAAAGATCCTCACTTTCCTATGTGGTGAAAGACTGTAGAGCATAATTTATTTTTCTTTTAAAGGGGCACCCAACAAAACTATTTTCTTTCTAGCAAACCAATATATATACCGCTTCTTTGGTAACCTATTGAAAACTTACATTTTTATGATTCACGCACTTCATGAGGACCAGCTCCCTGTAAGCTCTCTTGGCATGAGTTTGATTCTGAAATGGTCTGCTGAGCTTCTTAATGGCCACGTTTCTGTCAAGGACAGCATCATATGCAGCACTGCAGTAATTACAAACACAAGGGTTATGCATCTTAGATTATATCCTTAATTTCTCATGGTAAATTCCTGAGCCTCAAGTCTTTTATTGCCTTTTTTACCGCTGTGAAAAATACTGAGACAAAAGAAAAAAAAGGAAGACATCAAAGGGAAATATGTACCACATCAGCAGAAGACAGCATGCATCACTACTTCTGAACTCCAGTTCTATAGGAAATTAAAATTTATTTTCAAGGAGTGGAAAAAAAAAGATTAAGTAACTTCAAGTTAAAAAATGATGAAAAATGGATGGGATAAAAAGTTGTCTCACAAAGCAACTCTCTGTGCATTGGTTACAGTGGAGAGGCTTTTGCTTTCTTTGTCATGATTAAGGACACCTTCACCAAGTGGCTCAATCAACAACTGCCCACCTTTATCTAGAATGAAGTATTTTTCTTATGAAATTTCTCATGGAATCAAGTTAGGTAATCATTCTTCGAGACCATATAATCCAATTCCAATAACATACCTAGAAGCAGGACTGTTTCACAGTGTTTCTTTACCATTTCCTTCTGATAATGAAAAAAATTGTCACGTACACTTAGTTAAAATTTTTGAGGACATGAAGAAATACACGTCTTGGTTTGTAAAGTAAGCTTTCAAAGCTGGGCTCCTAAAATTCTCCTTAAACTTTTAAATGTTCTGTAGAACCTTCAGTTATTTTGATCATCACCTCCTATGAATTTGAAGCACTTTTTTTGGTGGTTCAAATCTGACCACACAAATTCTGACCTCTACATTTCACAAAGCTCACGGATTCTCAGAAACGTTCCCAGAGAATCCTCAGACCCTCTTCCTGATTCTCCTTTTTATTAAGAATAAGGAAAGGCATGACACAAGCAACAGTGTATTTCCAGAAAGATAAAACAACCAAACCACTTGATGTTCAAACAATAAATACTTTTTAAAGCACCAAATATTCAAAATACTTTATTTTTTTATTAATCCCTGCTTATTGTGCACACTCACTGACATTCACTTACAGAGTCTTACTGATCAAGTACAGAGCAGAAAGCATGCAAGCATCAGAAGCTTAATCACAAAGCCAACAAAAACCTACAAGTGCTCCAATTAAGAAAGTAAAAAAGTGTGGGCAATGTGCATCTTGGAAACCATACAGGTGGAGAAGAGTAAGAAATATTTCAAATACACTATTCCTGCATAAGTAACACACCAAATACATCCCACAAACAAGAATAACTGTTTACAAAAGGTGACAAGGAGATTTGTGAAGAATGCTTTACTCCACTGCTGACATTTGGGGCAAGATGGTGGCATTTCCCCTGAGAATATGTTCAGAGGGGAAAAAAAATTCTCATGACTGCCCTTGCAGGTATTCTGAAACTGTCAGGAAATTCCATTTTAACATTTTCATAGTGAAACTATCTCAGATCAAAGTGATCAAAATGTTGATTTACAGAAAAAATAAATACCAAACAAAGAATATCACCAAATTATCAACACACTGAAATGCCAAGTCCTGCACTAGGGGAGGAATAACCCTAGGCACCATTACAGAGCTGGGGGCTGCCAGTCTGGAAAGCAGCTTTGTAGAGAAGAACCTAGGGGTCCTGGTGGACAAAAGGCTGAACCTGAGCCAGGTATGTGCCCTCATGGCAAAGGAGGACAGCAGTATCCTGGGCTGCATTTAGGAAGCATGCTGCTAGTAGGACAAGGAAAGCCATCCTTCTGCACTCCTCAGTGCTACTAGTGCCACATCTGGAGTGCTGGGTTCAGCTCCAGGCTACCCAGTACAAGAAAGATAGGGACATACTGGAGTAATTCCACTGATAGAACATGAAGATGATTAAGGATGACAACATCTGCCACACAAGGAAAGGCTGAGTGAGCTGGCTGAGTTCAGCCTGGACAACAGAAGTGTCAGGGGGGATCTTACCTCTGTTCTTAAGTATCTGATAGGAGGAGTAAAGAAGATGGAGTCAGACTCTTCCAGTAGTCCTGAGCAACTTGCTCTAGTTTATTCTGCTTTGAACAGGTGGGTTGGACCAGGCACTCTCCAACATAATCTATTCTGTCATTTGGTAACAATTCTTTCTTCTCTTATTCATTAATAAGTCATAGAGCTTTTATTATCCAGCTAATATCACACTAGAGACATGCATAAACAAAGGTATTGCACTCACTAGTTAAAGCATATATGAAGCAGCTTAGGTGATAAGGCTATCAAAGATCCAGTCTGACCTGACTTCATTCTGGCCAGATAATTTAACTCAACTAAACCTTATGTTAGAAGGAACAAGCTGTGTGATTTATAGCCTAGTAGTATGCAGCAGAAAGCAAAGCTCCTGTAGCAACTGTCAGAGTTGTGTCTTTCACTCTCTCTTAGTTCAGTCATGACAAGGCATCATAAAGGCCATGACTAAAACACCCCTCATTCCATTAAGAAAGTATTGAACACATAAAATGCAAAGTCAAAGGATATAGAAAACACAATCTTTCAACAGTTAAATGTTTTGTCTCTTATCATTCATGGACATATATTGCAAATACACTTCAGCAGGTAAATCTCTCAGCTAATTCGTATTACTTGATCACCCAACTTCTTTTAAGAATAAAAGCCTACATGAGACTCATCTGAGCTATGTAAGAGTACTTTGAATCATTTTCATATCTTTTATCTTGTTATATTTTAATCTCATTAGTTACATCATAAAATCACTTACTAGGAGTTAGAAAACAGTAACATCAAAAGTTTGTCTGGGCAACCATTTTCTCCAGTTTCTGTTCTCTGCTTTTCTGAATTTTCTCCCTCTGTCAAAGCAAGAGACGAAAAAGCACCAATCTCAAATCAGAAAACCAAAGGCTTCTCAAGCCTTTGGCTTTTATGACCCATTCCCAGTCCTTCACATACCATGGAGGAAAATAAAACTACTAAAGTAATCCTTTTACACGTATATTTACTTTGAGATACAAGGATCTTGACCACAGATCTACCATGGCCTTCTGTCAAATGGAAGGTGTCCAACTACTTCAAGAGGTCAATACGCAAATTCATTGCACTGAGTAAATAAATAGCACTGTTCCTTTTTCTATTCACCAGAGAGAAGCTTTTGTTTACAGACAGCCAACTATGCATTTTACTATAATGAAACTACAGATACAACATGTAGGTCCTCTCTCTGGTGCTTGCTGCACAAAATCCTTACCTTGGAACACCAAGGTTAGTACTGATGATATATCAGCCTTCTTAAGACAAACTTCAATCACTGCCAGAAGAGTGGCTGCATAAACAGGTGACTCAAGGGAGCAGGAATAAGAGAGAGAGAGAAATGAGTGTCTGTGAACTGCTGTGAAAAGGCTGAGTGTGAAAGTCAATTTCAAGATGGCCAATAAGAGACTGGACTTGCATCTAAAAATCTGTGCTCCTTTCTCTGGAAACTCTATTATAACACCTTTTGCTCAACTATGAATTTATTTTTTAATTTATACAGTTGCCCTTTTTTTATAACAAAGACTATAATTCACCCTTGACCTTATAATAAAATGATAGTTTTGCTGCAACATGAGCTCATAAAAATTCTCCAAGTTTACTACCATATCTCTGCCAGCGGTACAGACTGGAAACACAGTAAATAAGCTGTTTCCCTATAAATTCTGTTTATGGCTAGTTTGGCAAGATAAATGTTAGTGTTAAAAATGCCTTTTTAAACTACAAATCATTTGAAACAAAACAATTATTTGAGATAAAAAAATATAGCCAGATGCAAATATAAATTCATGACTATCAAGAGATATATGTAATTGCAACCATTTAACAAGACTCTACGCTGGCTTCAGCAGGGAAAAAAAGAAAATAAATGAAACTCATTCTAGACAGATTTACATGATCCCAGATCATAATTTACCACTAATATTGTGTGCGAGTTCAGACCATAATGATCAATGAGCCGTGCTCTGTTTTAAACATGAAGGACTAGACATTCATTTTGAACCGATTTTAAAAAACAAAGAGAATAATTCCAGTTTAATGTCCAAGATTCTATTTTCAACAGACACCAAGTAACCCTTAAAATTATTCTTCTCTTTCAGGAATAACTCTTTTAATCAACAATGAAACTTTATATTTACCACTTCCATTATATTCTACCCCAGAGAAGACTGCCAAAATCACAGAAAACATCTATTTTTTTAAAAAAATTGACTCCTAGAGGTGGGTTCCTAGGATAACAATGATAGTTTTTAGTTTCATGATTCTTTGGATGGGACACACACATCTTTTTCAAGATGCTTACACTTTCTCAAGGCACCACTTCATTTAAGTACTATTATTAGCTCTCAGAAGAGGAAAGAGAAACCTGAAACAGGAAAAGAACTCCAGCCTCCAGCCTGCCAGGATAGACAACGAAATGGAGACTCTCAGCAATCTCAGCAAAGAGCTTTCTGTATTAATAAAGTCTCCTCACTGAAAGTTGTAGAAATCCCAGGGATACTAAACATTCCTCATACCTATCGCTACATATATATATAAATAGATAGATAGATATAGTGGCAAATACAGTACTAAAATCTTTCTAAAAAGCTACTTAATATTACATCTACTTTCTAAAGTGACAGACTTCAGTCATCTTTGCCTTCCTCCAGAAAGACCTCAGTTGCAACTCTGCTTATTATAAGTTACTGCTATTTATATCTGCATTACTTTATCCTACTAAGTAAGGTAGTTTTGCCACTGACATTAACATTTTGCCTCATTTCCTTTATCCCAGCCCAACAAGAAGGAAGAAAGCTGAAACTGATCTTGTTAAGCAAAGCACTGATCTGTGTATTTGAAATACCCTGGTTATTTAGTGGTTGTATCTCCATCAGTGGAGAGAATTTGCGATGTTGGAAATCAGATCTAACATGAATGCCAATGATACCTCATCCTCACCAATGACCACAGATACACAGAATGAAACACATTCTATACACATAGGTACATATCTAAATGAATATACACGTACATGTAAAAGGAAACCATAGAAGGATGTATATATAAAATCCTTTTCACAGTAATTTCTCTGACTTCAAACTCCCTGCCATAGGTTTCAGATAACTATCAACTACTGCACTTTCTGAAGTCATTTTTAGGAATGACAAGAACCAAAAATATTTTTCCTATATGAAGCAAAATTTCTGCAAGAGTGGTTTATGAAACTTTAACCATAAAATATTTCAAGTGCTTCTTCTTCACTTCTTCACTTCTTCCACCAGCTCTCTGTTTCTTGCAATCAGCTGGTAACAGCTGGATTACGAAATACAGTGAAGATGACTCCCTAAATGCAACGCAAGTCAGCATTTACTTTTTTACTATCGCCATGGCTGTTTCACAGAATAAATAAATCAGCCTCCGAGACCTTCCGTCAGCTTCCTCATCACAGCAGAGATTACTGATTGGGCTCAAAACATTCCTTCCTGCACTGCATGAGGTAGCAAAGACTGCGCATGCTTGCAGTGCAGCAGAGGAGTCAAGCACAGGCATTCTGCCACAGAAAATACCTGACTGTTGTTGGACACACTGCCAGCAAGATGCTTAGCTTCATGCCAAGGTGCTTCTTCACATGCCAAGATGACGTGAAACCTTCCTTTCTCTAAGCAGCAGAGACAAATAGAAAGGTCGACGTAAGGTGTCACATCAGTGCATTTTAAATGGGAGCAATCCCCTCTCTGGGCCTTCAGGAATGTGGCAGCCAAAGTCACTGCCAAATATTCAACACATGATCTTTTATCCTGTGTTAGGAATGAAGTTACATGAGAGAGGACAGAAATGCTTGAACTGTTTGGGATCATCATCCTAGTACTTGAATGAGAATTCAACATTGCTGTCAAGATCATGTAGTAAATTCTGTAGCACTTAAACTCCAAAAATGCACCATTAAAATTGGATGATTTTAAGACAAAGACTTTAAATGTGTGGCTCTATTTTATGTTTCAGTGTTTAATGAGTACGGACAGAAATCTGAAATTTTCCTTTCAAAGAAAATTCTAAGAGAATCAGGCCCACCATTCAGTCTGCACATGCTTTCATATATTTAATAAACTTATGCAGGCAAAACCCAGTTAAAAACAGAAAAGATATGTCTTGCCCTTTGCTTGCACAATACTCATTACTTAGTGTAATGCACTAGAAAATACTTGCTCTCAAACTTTGTTTTTAAGGTCTGTGGTTTTAAGACTGAAATGAAGTCCTCTGAAAATGAAGAAGTTCAATTGTTCAATTCACATTTACATTTAGATATTAAATATTTTAGAAAAGAGAAGAGCACTTGGCACATTTTTGTCTAAAAAATGTCCACGACTCCTGTATAATTTCATTATTGTATCACTGAAATTAATACTGTAGCATTTTAATACAGAATTCCTTACTTCAGTACAACAGACTTACTCTACTTCATACCTTGCAAAATAAAGCTCTCTGAAGGCCTTGATTCAATGGAAATATGTTTTAGTTGAGCTACATTTTTTCAGAAATCAGGCCAAAGCTCTCTGATTATCCACACATTAAACAAGAAAAAGTGATTTAAAGTGCTCTACACACATTTCTGTCTGAAGTTGTATGGAAATTACCAAAAAAAGAAGGAAGAACTGCTCACATGAACAGTTGTAACTGTGCTTATTGAAATGGGAGTCAACCAGACAAATCTTTGCCACAAGTAGAAGAAACTACTTCAGCA
>NW_010198236.1:76199-79716 GCF_000695765.1 Mesitornis unicolor
TCTTTCCTTGCTCAGATCTGTGACAGTCTATGCCTAGATTTTTATGATCTTAAATAATTTCTTCAGAGATCCAAATGCCATCATGCTTATTCAACAGGAAGTCTAAGCCCACAACTCATCCAGTCCCTTTACTGTCACCCATAAAGTCTTTGAATAGTATTATTTTCATATCTATGACATCTGCAGTCCAATTTTGAATCTATATTACTCATCCCATTTAAAGTACTACAGTCAGCCTCATTGCTTGATATGTCAAAGCCAAGCAGCCCTTTCCAGCCAAGATAAACTGAGAAGCACAATGAATTTGTATTTCTAAAGTCAACTAGATTCAAAAACTTTGCTGTGAAATCTATTTTACAATTCAGTCACGTTGAGACAGCTCTTATCCACCAAACTTTCAGATGGGTGGTCTGAAGAAAGATCACTGAGTGTTGTGGTTTACACAGTTCTATCACCTAATGTCTCCTCCCCACCTGGGGAGGGGAATTGGGCCAAGGAAAGGAGATCCATGGGTTGAAATAGAAACAGATTTAATAATATAATAAGAATTAAAACCCTCAATATTAATAACAATGTATATATATTAATATATAAAGTACACAGAGGTATATTCAGCCAATATAGTGGGGAATCAGGCCTCAGGGCTAAGATGGCAGACAAGACCCTCTGGAGATGACAGCCATCTAAGAAGGAGAACTGTTCCCAGCAAACTCCTCAATTTATAGTGAGGTGACATTTATGTTATGGTATAATTTTCATTGGTTGGCCAGCATGGGGTCAGCTTGGGGACATCTACCCTGGGTTTCTGCTTCTCCAAGCCTCTGTACCTGTTTATCTCAAAACTGCTAAAGACCTTGATCATCCCAAACCAGTGCTAGCTGAAAAGTAAAACAAAGTGTTTTATCATGAAACAGAGTCTTGTAGTCCTTACAGAATTGTAGTTTTCCTGAACAGGAAACTGACTCTAAATTATGTCCCAGTAAACCAGGACACTGAACCACTGAACATAAGACAATGTAAAAGAAGTTGTCCAGAAAAAAAAAAAAGAGGACTGGTACACCTATTTTTAGTAAACATATTAACAATAAAGGTTCACTCAACATTTATCCCTGGTGGCTCCAAATGTACTATATTATAATTTGACCAATTATACTAGTGGGTAAAATAATAACAAAGTCATTCACTATGTGACAAAACAAGCTACACACTTGGAAAACTGCTGGGAAAAGGAGGAGTCACAGATTGGAGTCTATTAAGAAAAATGACAGTCTGCAGTAAAATTTGCCCACTATGACTTGTTAATGAATTCTTCTGTTACTAGGCTGAACCTGCTCTGCTGATATCTTAAAAAAAATTTGCACACGTAAAAGTATCAGATTTGTTCACATTAACAAAGTGCTTGCTCATCAAAACCTCTAGTAGTTCTTAAAGGTAACTATCCCCTCCAACTCCAACACCACCCCAAACCACAAGCCTGTGTATACAGAAGCTCAGACCAAAAATCTCTTGACTGAGCTGCTAATTCAGATGTGCAGGTTTATGCCCTTTTGGCTTGAGTTGTACAAAAATGTCTTTGACACTCTCATCTGCAACTTGAACCTCAATTTAGTTATCTAATTACATGAGTTGGTGACGCCTTAACAAAAAACACTTTGGAATTCACTGATCAGTTCTGTATACAGATTCAAGACAAGTTCTTTTCCCATAGCCATTCTCACTCACAAAGACTGCGCAGGAATATGGTAGGAAAGACAATGTGGAAACAGCTACGCTGTTCACACATTGCCTGGCATACCTCTCATAATTGGTGTGATTTTAGTTTGGCTGGTGACTAAAATATTCATGAGGATGCTGAATATAAAGTATGTTTACATACTTCTCATCAGTAATAACAATAAGTTTTGTTACCTGTCAACCAGGTCAGTGAAAGAAGCCAAGGTTTTTTTCATTCTTCTTTAAAAGGGCTCTAGGCCAAAATGCTTTTCCTTACATGTGTGACAGGTAAGAGATGACAACCTTGTGCTTTCCAAAGTATGCTACACTACACAGTCTTTGTAGGCTCTAGGATTTACTGAAGTCAGAGTACGGCAACTATCTGAAAAATGGATCAGAGCTGAGGTGCCTCTCAATAGTCAGTGGCAGAAAATACATGGGCAAAGGTTGTTACGTGTGATTTGTAGTTAAAACATATTGACTAAATATCTGCCCAGCATTTGAAGAATGGGTATAAGACATCGAAGCTGGCAAAGAGATCTCACATTCAATGCTTTGACCTGTCAGCAGGGGATATGAACTTCGGACAGTTTTCAAGCTGTGTTACGCATCAGAACAGCAAAAACAGAAAAAATCCCATTTTCTCATTTAACAGCAGTTTACAAGACCATGGAAATACAGATGCTGAGGCTGAGTCTGTGCACCTGGCAGAAGTTGAATGCCTGGCACTTTCAAACTGTAAGTCACATGATCAATCTCTTATTTTTGGATCTACAAACTGAAATAGAAAACAGCTACTATCTTCCACAGCCATCTCACAGTCATAATTTAAAATAATTGTTAGCTTTCCTGACAAACAGAATGATAGCTATCAGTTTGGAGAAACAGAAACATTATTTCACAAACTTTCTTGCTTCATTTCTCAACTGATTAAAAACCAAGATTCAACCAAGCACTAAAAATGTATTGTCAGCAAGTCATCATTCGCAATGTGATAATCATGGAAGAAAAAAAAAAAAGCCAATGTAAAATGGTTAACCCTAAAATGCTATACAAATTCTCATTTCCCAAAGCTAACTTCACAATCTAACTCAACCAACCCAGGTTGCTCTAACTCCTTAAGCACTCTGCTGTCCAGCTGGGGTAATGCTGTATCTAGAATCTCTTACACTCTGACACAGGGACACCTCTGACACAGGTAAGATGGAAGCAGATAAAACTGATGGTTTGTAGGAATACAAAATGTTTCACCTGCTCTGTAACAAGCCCAAATGCCTTTGTTCAACAGGAACAAAATTAAAAATTACTTAGGTTTTTGGGTTGCCCTGTTACACCAGAAATGTCAAGATGTAGATGCTCTGACACTATTTCAAAACAAGATTTCTGTTTGAATTCAAGACTATACCCCTTTCTGTGGCTCATAGTGAATTAATGACCCCAGAGCGACAAAAGGTATTTGCAGTTTCTAAACAGGCATCAACCAGTTTTGGATGGAAAAGTGTAACACCATGAATCCAGAAAGGAATAAAAGCAAAAAAAATCTACCACCTCTTCCCAGAAACACAACCAACCAACAAACCAACAATAAAATCCCACCACCACCCTTTACATCCTGTCTGCTGCTTGCTTTCACTCCTGCCTTTGAGTTTTCTTCCTTTCTGCTCCTCTTTCTGACTGCCTTCTTATTGCAAACTCCTGCCCATTTTGGTGAGTTTTCCCATTCATGTGTCTTACATTGTTCACAAACTTCACTTAGGCTTCATACACAATCTCTTGAGGTTTAATATGGCCAAATGCCGGGTCC
>NW_010198237.1:0-28471 GCF_000695765.1 Mesitornis unicolor
CGGGGCAGCCGTGGCGAGGAGCTGGGCGGGAGCAGCGTCCCCAGCCTCCTGAGAAGAGCAGCGTGCAGCTCCGGGGCTTCCTGCCCGCCTGGCACCGGGAGCAGGGGCTGCCCTCACACGTTCCGCCCCAGTGGCCTGCGCTGGAATGTGTGCCAGCTCTCTGCACAGAGCAATATTAGGCAGCTGTTAAAGAACTATTTGTCATTAATATTGTGTTATTTCAACCCGATGTCCCAGAAGAACTTTTACTCTCCCCAAGAGGTTTTGCCCTAGTGTGCTTGGTATAAAGTTTGCATTTCTCTGGTGGACTCCCAAATAAAGGAAAAAATAAATATGATCCTGGCTTGCCTCTGACAGAGCAGTATTTTTTCTTGTGTTGCCCAAAATTCCACTGACTTCCACGAAACTTGGTAAATCAGGAACACATCCCTCTTTTTACTTCTGTACCATGAGTTATGTTAATCCACTATGTACAATAGCATGTTAAAATTAGGCATAGCAGAAACTAAGTACAAAGTTTTTTGTATAGCTATATGTGTTACATGTAACTAAGGGTGGTTGTAATTGGTTTTCACAGTCTAGTGGGAAAAAATTGTAAAATAAATTTTAAATATACCAGAATGTATGTCATAATATTTGACTGGGGCTTTTAAAATTATTTTGTTTGTATGTTTGACTGGGGTTTTTAAATTTGTTTGTTTGCCTTTAATGACATCCAGATATTGAGAATGAAGAGAAGACAGGGCATTACCTAGCAGGATGAAGAGGCTACACAAACATGGGCTAATCCAGTGCCATGCAGCTATAATGAAAGGACGTCCTGATGACTCTGAAGCAGTAGCAGCTTTACCTGGGTATTAATGGCTTTCTAATATAGATATGTTTAACATTTGTATTTTAATCTATTTTTCAGGGCGTGACATTTTTATATTTATAGAAGTAAAGGGTGTACATTGCTGTTTGAAGCCAGATGCATAAAGCAATTGCCTTAAAAGCCTACTCTTTGTCCAGAAAAAATACTTGACCTGTAGATCTGAAGTCACTCAGCTTGTTGCACCCAGCATAGAGGGCTCAGACAGGGGAACTACACCCTCTTGCCTGCTCTGCTGTTAGACTGGCTGGGGAATTCTGGACACATCACTTAACCTGCCTATGTCTTAGTTTCAATAAGCTGAATATGGTGCCATGCCATCTCATACTAATGTTTGTGAATAAAGCATCTGCAATCTGTGAATGAGAAATGTTCTGGTTTGCATTCAAATAATCTTTTGATTTGTCAGACAGAATGCTTCAGCTATGCCTCCTCATGTAGGGTGATGGCAAAATGAACTCTGCTTTGAGGTAAACTATGTTTTAATTTAGCAGACTTGAAGAAAAAAAGAGTAAACGATGCCTTTGCTAACTTTTATGAGATTAGATATTTACTAGATCCCTATATATGTTTAAGGTGTTAATTTTATTACATTAATATACATTCTCTGTACCTTTTATCATGAGCCTTTTCCTACCAGAGATTTAGACTAGAAAACACTGTATGACAAAGGGTTAGTTTGAGAACTGCAGACAGAAATTACAGTGTAATTAAAGTAATTCAAGCAATGGTGATATTGAAGTCTGCCAATCACTGCAAAATAAATGGTTAAGTTGCTGCTTGTAGGATAGCATTCCTTCTAACATATCAAAGGAATGGAAGTTCTGTACCGGAAAGAGGCCTCTTACTACTGCATGGTATAGTCAGTAAAACCATCGCTGTTCTTGCTACCAACTATTGCTGTCAGTTGTTGGATAGCCTTAAAAGATTCTGGTGTTTTATTAAAGGTCATGTTTTCCATTGTATGCAGGAAAGGAAATATAATGTGGTTTGAACGAAAATCTATGTTAAAACTTCTTTTACTAGTGTACTTGAATGGAGATAATTCTTGTTCTAAAGCAAAAAAAATGCAGTGAGTGTAGGAAGAAAGTTGCAGAGCATGGTAGCAACCCTGTTAGCAACAGGGAGTGAAGTTTTGTCATGATCTGTACTTGTCAGTGTCGTTTGTTGTGAGCAGGGTAATGTAGAATGTCTTTGCAATGCCATGCCGGTGCATCTACTGGTGTGTCAGTGGAGAAGGAGATCAGTTGTCTGCATGAGTGGCGTTGAGGGGGTCAGCATTAGCACCCTAGAGATCCTGTGGAATATCAGTATTGGTGAAGTGCTTGAACTGTGCTAATAGCACAGTATACTTGTAAATAAATCACAGCTGCAGAGATTTACTTTACACCCAGAATACACAGGAACTGGTATTTCTTTTGTAGGTCAGTCATATGATGCAGATAAATCTTGAAGTGGAAAAGCTTAAAATTAGAGAAATGATGGGTGAAAATATAGGGTACCATATACATTTGAATTATCTTCTTTGTGTATATATTGCACGTATTTTCTTCTGCATATGTTCTAGTTAGTGCAACTTGCTTAGAAGGTTGTAAAGAAATAAGCAGAATAATTTTCAAAGTAATTTTATCTATATACTTCATAACTTAGGTTTTTTTGCAGTAAGTTGAAAAGTAACCTTTGCATAGCGTTATGTAAATAGAGAATTTCTCTTCCAAAAAGCTATTGTCCACTCACTGCTACTCATACAGCCATGGAGAGAACTACCCATGGTTTCCTAGCAGAAGATGATGTGGTGACTTGCTGTGAGAGCAAGACTTCATGATAGAAGATAATAAGAATATGATGACTATGCAGAGTGCTGAAGCTTATCAGATAAAGTACTACAACTACTAAATACTAAATACAAATACTAAATACAACTACTAAATACTGAGTTTAATAGATTTTTATGAACTTATGATCTTAATGTGCAGGCATAGAGAAACCATATGTACAGAGGCAGGAAATACGCAGAGCAGAAAGGGAAAATGAGTTATTGGGACAGCTGTCCCACAGCACTACTCAGTATAGCAGAGAAAGGAGAGTCTAGGAGGAACAGAAGACATCTTACATGCAGCACAGCAAACAGTGTGTTTCTTAGTCCCACTTTCACTTCCTACGCAGCCCTCTCTCTAAGTGTAAGTGTATAGGATTTGCCCATGCCAACTCTGTGCTGGCTGGGGAAACTAAGGCCAGTTCCTATGTTGATGAGGCCACTTCCAACGTTGTTTTGGCAGAGCAGGGGAAAGACATTCTACCTAAGTATTAGTATTAATATTTTCTCTTCTTTAATCTGTTTTGTTTCTTATTGAGGCATTTTACATTTCTCTCAGAATTATTTCATTACTTTACCAAGAGTAGAAGATTAGAAATATTCAATGAAAGCATCTCTTAGAATTGACTAGACACTGGGTACTATTTGCTGGATTTATGAAACAGTGGATATAGTAAGTTAAAAACATTCAGGAAGTCTGAATACTTCTAAATAGATCACGGTTTAAAGGGCAGATAAGCCCTAAACAGACACACCAACAACGTTGTATGACTACCTCATTAGCATTAAGGTACTTTGACCTTTACCAAATCTTGAATATCTAACTTTCCTGGTTATCAAAACCAACCTTGCTCAGGTGCTAGAAACAGTGTTGTCATGGTAGCTTATGCAGAATTCTTTTCATGCTAAGAAAAGACAACTTAGGTGTTGTACTGCGTCAGATGAGAGTTCTCAACAGGGCTGGATTTCTGTGAAGGACAAAAGGGTCCGGATTCTCCTCCCTGTAAGCACCACCCTTTCTGAGTCATCGGAGCTGGAAGTACTGGCATAATTGCAAAACATCCTCACACAGATGGTATGATCCACTGTAGGTTACACTAAGATTCTTGAGTGAGGTATTTGGCTGTGTAATTAAAATATATTGAAGTCAGTTTTTTACTGTTGGTGATTTTTCAAGAACATTTCTTCACGAGGTGGAGAAAGTTTTTCCTCTTTAGTGTCACGGGGTTACAGAGTATGAACTTTTTTTTTTACTCATTTCTAGATAAACATAAGAACACATTGTAAAGGTCACTTTGTTTTTTAAATTCAGCCTAAATTTGGTTCCACACAGCATCACTAGCGTGTCTCACATCTGCTATTTAAAATTCTTAAAACACAACTTCAAACAATCTTACAGAGTTCAGACACTGCAAACCTAATGAATTTTGATCACTGTACACGGGATGATGCTTTTGTTCACAAGGTCCAGATCCCTGCAGGGTATATACTTATACTGATTTCACTGAAAGTTAGGGGCCACAAATAATTTTATGGTAAAGAAAATTTGTCTTTTCAGCTATGGCTTCTTATTTGAGACAATTTAATTCCTGTTGACCTAAGCTGAAGCACTGAAATGTGCAGATGAGCTGTGTTGGACATTGGACACCTCACTCATGGCAAGTCTCTGCATGCTCTGGGCCCTGCTTTCTATTGCCTTAAATGTTTTGTAGGTTTTTAGGCATGTGCAGTGGATGCAAGGTATTTATAAATCTTAATTCTCCACTTATGTCACTGGTCACATTTTATGGATGCTTTGGCAAAAAATGGAAATTCAGAGTTTCAGGAATCTGATTTCCAGAAAGTTCTTTTTATACCAGCTGAAGTACATTAAACCATTTTCTGAGAATTGGGTTCCAGATATTAAAGTCTGATAGGCAAAGCTGGGTTATCCAAAATTAGATGCCACCTCTGAAAAGATAATTGTAAGTCTGAGACAGAGCCGCGACTAGTATCTAAATCATCTGATACCCAGTCCTATGCATTAACCCCAAGACTGATTTTTTTAATACTGTAAGCTTGAATACTAACTTGTTAAAAAATAAATGCAGTTTTCAAAACTAATCCACAGCATATGCAAAATAGTGTTTTGATGTAATTTGCTGATGGTAGAATTCTGATAGCTGGTCTATTTGCACCTCAAATTTTCAAAGAACGTGGTTTCAAATAAATTAATTCTTTGTTGCTGTGAAGTTAAGCCCCATATGAATGAATGCTACTTTTAACAAATTGATTAATGGCTTTTATTTTTTTTACCATTCTTCATCTTTTTTCTGCATTTTCAAATTCACTTTTCGCAGAGTACTTTTACACAGGTATATGTTTGGTTGCAGTAAAAACACAATGATGAAATGCTGTTGTTTAGGAAGAAAAATATGCTATTGGATTTTGAGAATAGCCTTTACTGTATTGTTTTTAAAAGGAGTACTTAGAAAGAAAAAAAGTTTGAGAGAACACGAGACCAGAGGTGGCAGTAATTTATGTGTATTATTTAACTAGTCTGTATTTACTTGCAGTAATGACTTTGTGATATAGTATGACCTGACCAGAAGGAAGTGAGTCGTAATCACAAGCTAGCTTGTGTTTGTGTACATGCGTATGTGACAATAAGAATATTGAATTTGTCATCAAAAGTTATTGTCAGCAAACCCATTGTGATAGATTGATCTGTAACAATTATTATGTACTGAACAGCTGATGAATAGTTTTCATAGAGATTACATCGTGCAGTGTTTCACAGATAGAAGTTATTCAAGATCCAGTGTGTTATTTTAGGTCATATGCAGGACTCTATGGAGTCTAGCTCCACATGAGGATGAGTTATGGGGCGAGTAAATGATAGGTAGTGTTGAAGTGTGTTATAAGAATGTGTTATAAAATTCATTTGAGGAAAAAAATATGTTCTGTACATACTAGAAACTAGAAAGCAGTGTTTTTCCATTTGTCCTATGAAGACAGGCTGAGACAGTTGGGGTTGTTCAACCTGGAGAAGAGAAGGCTCCAGAGAGACCTTATTGTGGTCTTTTAATATAGAAACAGGGTTTTTAAGAAAGGTGAAGACTTTTTACCAAGGCCTGTAGTGACAGGACGAGGGGGAATGGCTTTAAACTGAGAGACAATTTAGACTAGATATAAGGAAGAAATTCTTCACTATGAGGGTGGTAAGACGCTGTCACAGGCTGCCCAGAGAAGCTGTGTGTGCCCTGTCCTTGGGAGTGCTCAAGGCCAGGTTGGACAGGGCTTTGAGCAACCCAATCTAGTGAAAGGTGTCCCTGCCCATAGCAGGGAGTTGGACTGAATGATCTTTGAATGTTTCATCCAATCCAAACCATTCTATGATTCTGTGATTCTATGATCTTATGATTCTATGATTTTATGAGTTCCAGTGACTGAAGCAAGGTGAGAAATTGCAGAGCAGAGTGCACCATGGAAGTTAGACATGGATAGTGGAGAGATTCAGTCCTGATTGATTCAATCCTGCGAGCATGCAGCATGCAAGAGGTTAGGAGATGGAAACATCTATACCTTGGTGTTCTGGTCTATGGGATGCAGGAAAGCCTACTATGCTGCTGTTTCAAGGTCTCTTGCCTGACAGTACTGGTCCTGCAATGCTTGGAGATCTCTATATCACACTTTGAAGACCAAGGAGGTTTGACTAAATGAGAGACATTTCGGAATGAAATGCAATGTCTTTCATTAAGTAGCCTTTCCTAAAGGCATGAGAACTGGGAATATGCAATATTGCTATGTGGTTTCCCTTTTCCCAAAGGACGTGTTTTATTTTAAGCCCTTTGTTTTTAACAAAAACCAAATTGATTTCTCAGAAACGCTGGATATTTGCAAAGTTGATTTACGTACAGTGCAGATGCTTAGCACGATTACTTTTTTATCATACTTAGTTTAGTGGTAAGAACTTTATTATATTAAATCAACCCAAGACCTGCTTAAAAATCTTATTCTTTCTTTTTTTTCTACTTTTTTTCCCCACTCTTCTTACTGCCATGGCACAAGAGAAAAAATACATTCAGTGTTGAAGTGAGAACTAGTGAGTACCACCCTTGAAATTCCCAACTACAGGCCTCTGGAAGTTACCCTGGTTAAATGAAGGCCAAAAAATTACTAAGATTGAGAATGAAAATGGGGAAATAGCTCAAGTAAGTGGATGCACCACTAGTTTAAAATAAAGAAAACCTCTGTTCTCTTCTTAAACGGAAAAACATCTGAAACCTTGAATTACCAATTTTGCAGAGGTTATTTTCCCTGTATTTCAAATGAAATAAGGCAAAACAGAAGGAAAAGGAAAGGAAAGAAAGTCTGGGGTTTTTTTGTAAATTGCAGGTGAAGATTGGGTGTAGTAAAAACTTTTCATGACAATTTTTATCCTTCTTTACAAGGAAGATATTGAGGTCTCGAACTAGATAATAACACAGGAATGTGCATTTACTTCAATCCCAGTAGCCAGACTCACGAAGAGAAAGTCTCAGATGTGAATAAAAGACTGCAAGGTTGTCGCATAATTGATTAGAAGCAAAGAACTGTCAGACATCTGAAGTGTGCAAAGCATGAGACTGTCCTCTGATTTCTCGGTTTTGGCAGTTTTGATGCCACTTGTACTTAAAGTTTGTATTAATTGTTGTGGGGGGGGGATGAAACCTTTCTCCCTTTAATCTTTCTCTGTTTAATCAACAGTTTATAAATGCAGTAGGACATTTCAGATGTCAGTAATGTATTTTTAACTGGCAATTGATTAATGTGCATAATAAAATCGATGGGCCTGTCTGTTGAAACACAGAACAGTGAGACACAGCATAATGCTGCTTAAGAAGGTAATAATCTCTTTTTTGGATTTTCATTCAGTCGAATAGCATTGGATATCCATGGAAATATAACTATAATACGGATACAACAGATTGCCTAGTTGTTTTGCTCCTTGTAACTTATGTAAATATTTGTGTCTGATTATTTTTTAAGAAATATCCTTTCTACATGGAATTAGCAAAAAAAAAAAAAAGCAAAGAGTACGTTAGGAGAAGCACCCTGATCAGGTTACTTATCAGCCAGCGAGTGACTAGGGATTTAAGACAGCAGGTGGCCGTCTTGAGTAGCAACTCACTGCCGTCTCCGCTTAGTGAAGCTCGGATCCGAACTGAGCACAAATAATTCAGTATGTGAGTCCTTTTTCTTAAACATCGCAATGACAAGCAACTTAGATATTGAAGATGGCGACAACTAGCCGTGTCCTTTGTGCCTGATAATTAAAATTGTAGCTAAGTTATTTAATAATTTTAATGTGGGGTTGTATGAGTTTTCCTAGTTTATTTAAATATTTGGATCGATAGTTGTAGAGGGAAAGATTCAGCACAGTGAAGAGGCAGAATTTAATATGTCTCATTATCATCTGGGTTTGTTTCTTCTAACTAGGAAAATCATGTTGCAAACTCCCAATAAAATACTGTATTGTTTTATTCAGATAAGAGGTGTGTCTAATTCTGGTCCTCCTTTTAATTACCCTGGAAGCCTGGGTGATCCTTCATCCCTTGACTGTGGTCTACAAGCAGGTCATGAGGTACTTCTATCTCCCTCAGGAACTACCAGAAAATAATGGCAAGACAACCTACTTTCATTAATAATATCACTTACTGAAATTTTCTAATCAATGAATTAGCACAAAACCTTGCAATTACCCAATCTCAGCAGAGATGGGAAACTTGATGACATCATTGGTTTTCCTCTGAAAATGCTTAGAAGGAAAAAGACAACAAAAAAAAAAGATTAAATGAATCACAGGAGCTACATCACACTTTTAATCTTTTTGAAGAACATGAACAGAACCATTCATTGGGATGATCAAAATGTAACCAAGAGAGTCCTGCAGCATTGCTTATTTCTGTGGAGTATTCCTAGTAGGAATTTTAATTGCAAATTTTATTTTAAATTTTGTGTATCTATTGATTGGTTTCCCCTACAGCCCCACATTTTAAAAATATGTAATTTTGGACTAAATTTTGATTTACAAGTTTTTCATTCAGATGCACATGAAAAGTCTTCCTTTAAAAGTTTGCAAAATAACAAATCCTTCAAAGGGAATAAGTTGCAACTTCACTCTATCTAGAAAGTATACATGGATGTAAGCTTTGATCCGTAACAGAACTAATTTTCTAAGCTTGTTTTTTGTCACAGCCTGTAAACAAAAAATCCAGTCTCCTCTTTTTCCCTGTGGCCTGAATCCTTCAGTTAGCCTATGCATGCACAAATCTGTCTGCTCCACACAGGCACAGTAGTCTACCTGGATGGATCCGTATGCAAGATCAGGTATTCTGTAATAGTCCAATCCTGTTAGACACAGCAGACATTGTCATGAAACCTTCTGTTTAATCTTTTTATTAAACAAACATTTTCCTAAGTTTGCATAAGCAGTCGCCCAGCCATGGCTTCCACACAGTCCTTTAATAACTAGCAGGGTGTGGTGATTATATTTCCTCTGAGGCTTTTCTTCCATCTGACTACCAAAGCATAATTTATTCCTCAGTTAACATCATCGCTTACTTGCATTTCTTCGCCTCCTTTGTCTGTCTGAGATAGATCAGTGAGTTAATAGCTGTCTTTTTAGTGCAAAAAGGTAGTGGGGGATGATTCTTTGAGCCTGATACCCCCAAAGAAATAAAGCTCCAACATTCGGCACTAATAACATGGAGCCCCATTGGCCATTTCAGTTCATATGGAAGGGAGACAAAGGACTTTGGGCTTCCAGCTTCCTAGCAGTTTTATGAAAATAAATGGCTAGGAGGAGAAAAGAGATCCTACTACTACTTTAGTAAGGGAAAGCTTGCTGTGTGAACTCATTTATTAGACAACTGAAAGTTCATTCAAGCTCTCCTCTAAGGCACAGATGTCTGAGATGCTAGTCTTCACTAGCTGCACTGCTGAGAATTTATTCATGTGGGGAGCTCTCACTTCAGTGGACAAGAGTGAAGACAGGGCACAGGCAGTATTTGTACTTTGAGTTTATGGAAGTTCACCTGCAGTGAAATGGTAGCTATCGCAATGTGAACGCATGCCTCTCCTTTGTGGTGACTGCGAGGCTGTGCCTTTTATGTGTAGATGGTGTACCTGGGTATGGTTGTCATGGTGCTCTTTCAGGTAGTGCTGCCTTTAAACATTTCTGTACCCTTCTAAAAGTGGAATATACTGGACTTGATGCTGAAAAGGTATGAAATGCAAACGATTTTTGAGTGTCTGTGACACAACAAGGTATTTGTTCATCAAGAAGATACATGCTAAGTTTCAAATATCAAAATATTGGAATTTTAGATTTATTTGGGGTCAAGATAAGCACCTGTCTTTTTGTATGTGTTTTTTAAATAGAGTTACTGAAACTATGAAAGAACGTGCAAAACTTGCTTCATACAGCTGATCAGTACTGAGCAGTACTCTTAGGTTGAAGGCTGAGTCTTAACAGTTGTTCTGTGTATTAGTTTAATTTTCACCCCCTCACAGTCATGTTTATGGGATTGGAGAATGTGCCAAAAGGTATTTTGCTCTATGATAAAGTGCAATAAACTTATAATGTCTGTGTTGCTGGAGAAATATGGTTTCGTTTTTTTATGTAGGTGCTTTTGGAGCCCTCAAGACTCTGTTTCTATTTCTGGGTTTTCTTCAGACATCAATAGCTACAACCTTGGCTACTTCAGAACTTGGGCAGATGTTTTGTTCCAGATCCAGATGTGCAGAGGAAAGATATTTTCCATCCACAGCCACAAGGGTCATTGTAGCTGCTACACACTGACTTGTTGCAGAGCAGGTTTTGTGAGTTCTCTCTAATTTTCATTAAGCACAATTAGGTAGATTATTTTAAGCAGTTTAAAATCCTAGTCTAAGATATGGCAGCTGTCTTTGCCTCACCTGAGTTAGCAGTACTCTCATAAACTCTTCTGTTAGCACATCTGAAGAGTGGTGAGGAACTTCTGCAGCTGTTAATTCCATCCACTGGCATTGCTAGATGTAGAAGAAATCATCTGTACATAACCTGAAGCCTAGCTGATCACGCACAAGCATATGGCATCATGGGCAAAACTTCTGCCTGCACAAAATATAAATGAATGCCATTTAGGGACTTGAATATCTAAGCTCAACAAACAGAAAGAACAAGACTCACTCATACACTTTTACAAAGTAATGCCAGTGAACAGAATCACATTTTAGATAAGGCCACATGTGAAAATGGTCTCTTACACTGAGAAAAATTGTAGACAGGTGGAAACAGGGTATTTGAAGAACTGATTAGTGGTTTGGGGCACTAAATGGATCTATTCTGAGTGTGGAAAAAAAGTCCTCATTAAATATACATTGGTGTTTTTAAGAAGAAGATGTAGCTGAAGTGTAACTTGGACTGTGAATGGCAC
Source organism: Mesitornis unicolor (assembly GCF_000695765.1). Classification (NCBI taxonomy): domain Eukaryota; kingdom Metazoa; phylum Chordata; class Aves; order Mesitornithiformes; family Mesitornithidae; genus Mesitornis; species Mesitornis unicolor. Next base: position 11,129 of record NW_010198237.1, read on the forward strand.
GAGCAGATATTTAGGGAACTCTAGCTCTCTGTGTGGTAGGAAAGCCTAAGAGAAATGAGCAAGTAGGTCCATGAGTTATGGAATCAGTGAAGCCTGGTTTCCAATGGATTTGTGCCTCATGCAAGTTTTTTCCCCTGGCCTGGATGGTCTTTGTTTCTGTCCTAGATGAATGGTCTGATGTCTGATAAGAATGGGGCTTTTGCTACATCCTTTTGCATGGCTGGAGGCACCATTTGGATCTCCTTTTCCTAGCTGGCTGCTTACTTCCACTAAACTTGCAACAACTTTGTATCTTGAAAACTGTGATTCTCTTTCAAATTTAGTTGAAAAGCAGACACTGGATTCAAAAGTTACTCAAAGAGGAAGTGAAGACAGCAGAATAGGCACTCATACACAAAATATGATGACAAAGGCCTTTTGTCCTTAGGAAATCGGAACAGTTGGAGTAGGCACTTCCTCTAGATTTGGTGATTTCCAGCACTGACAAGGTCATCTCAAAGTGGAGCATAGAAAGGGTAAATGGATGCAGCACTAAAACCTGCCTTCACATTACAGCCCTTGAAGCTGTTTTGTAGAGAGCTGGGGTAGAGGTTTACAACATTGTACTCTTGTCATGGATTTTTTGGTATTTTTTTGGAACTTGGTTATTTATTAGGTGAAAATATGTACAGCTAGAATTCCAGGTGTGGGTCTAAACCTGTATGTAGAGTACACTTTTTAAACTATTTATTAGGCAATTGTTACTGATCCAATAAATTTTGCCTGACCTGTTAGTTGTTCCAAATTATTTCTTTTACTAGGTCAGAACTGCAGTGGGTATGAAAAAGAAAACAAAATCCAGTAACAGGTGCATAAAACAATCTACCTGAACATGTATCTAGATCAATTTTAATAGGCACATTTTGTGAACCGCAACAATACTCTGTAATTCTTATCAACATTTTTATCAGATCTTCATCCTAGTAGGTCAGAACGACATTGTTTTGCTAACGCTTTGGTTGACTTGAAAAATAATCCTCCTTTGACTATTTGAGAACCCGCAGCTGAAATATGTGGCAGTGGCAGGCTATACTTTTGTCCTAGGGAAAAAAAATGCTTAAAAGGAAAACGAAAGAGGAAACTATCAGAACAACTGTTCAGAATAAACATCTGTCTCTGAAAACTTCATTTAGCTCCAGGAATGTGTTTGAATAAGCTACCTCATGTTTGCTAACACCAGCTAAAAATTTATTCTATACAAAGTAATGTATACCTTGTATCAGACTTAGTAAGAAAAAAAGTAGGTTCCATGTAAATTATGTCTTTGCATGTAAACAAAAATACGTCTTAACTACACAAAAGAAAATGCTTTATCTAAGTGCTTATACAAATGCAGAGGTTTTTCCACCAAATACAAAATATCTGTTCAGATAACTAGGACAGGGGAATCTGTGTAGACAGGTATGATAAAAAGACTTCTTTGCCTTAATGAAATAGTAAGAATGTACTGGCCACTAAGGCTTGGAACAGAATAATATTTCAGTTAAACAAGCTATAACTTATGCTTCTAGAAAGTAGTAATGCTTCTAGAAAGCAGTAATGCTTCTACAAGAACTGGATGTAGACTAGATGCTAGGATGTGTCGTACAACAACACAGCTCTTATCCAGGGATAAGTTCTTTTCAGATCTGAGGAAGTTAATCTCTATTCCCCACTTTTATATCATTTCATGTATCACTCTATGAGATAGTAGACTTATATATTCAATTCCTGCCTTCCGAGCCTTGCTTTGTCAGTTCTAATAATCAGCCAGCTTGCAAGGTATGAGTCCTGCTTTCAGCAGTTGCAGTTTCTAATACTGAACAATACTGAGGCAGTTAGATTAGGATTCCCCTCTCCAAGGAATTCGGGATGGCGTCACACCTGCCAGATGACTCTTTCACAACACACTGATATAGGTGGTGTGACTGGTGTGTTCAAGTGACTCCTGCCTGACCAGTGCTGGTGTTGTTTTAAACTAGCACAGGTATCTTGACTGTTTGAATCTGTGCCTGCATAAGCTTAGCCAACATCTAAATCAACTCCAGAGCCAAGAAAGGTAGGGTTGGTGGGTTTTCAGGCTCCTTAGATAATTTTCCTGCATTGAACATAGTATTTGCCAGCAGGTTAGAACTGAGCCTTGGGTATAATATAAGAGATTGCTGGGTATGTACAGTAAACAAGAGTTGTCTTCCAGTTTGAGGCCTCCTTTAGACACCATGAAAGTTAAGTGCCCTCTTTCTGTTTATATCAACACCGTATGTACTATGTGAATCTAAGTGAGTGCTTTGGTGCTCTTTGTACTTGATGCAGTAAGCAAATAAAATTGTTTTCCTGATCTTGTGAGAAGAAGTCTTTCTGTGTGACATTGGCAGTAGACATGGATATGCTCATGGCTATAGGAGGGAGAAATCATTACGGAAGCTGGAGAGTGGGAGAGTACTTATGAGAAGTATCACTACATGTTTATCCTAGCCTGAATAGTCTTCCTTTGTCACTATGTATCAGAAGTGTCTGTATCATGGAAAACAAGATTTAATCACAGAGGCTTTGTAGGGTGTGACCCTGGTGCCCGAGAGCACAGACCATACCCGCAGCAGCCACAATCTTCCTCTTAACATGCTCAGTGTAAGTCACAGCATCTCAGATCACAATTTCCAGTATCGCTTTCAGTGTTCCTTGGGTAGTATTTTGAATATTGTCAGTTTAAAAATTAACTATTGCTCAAGAGTATTTCACTGATTTCATTGGCAAATATCTAAGAAAATCTGAAAGCTACAGCAAATGAACAGGACAGTCTTTCATTTAATTTCTTTTTCTTTCCTCCTCCCCATTTGTTTTTCTTTGTCTCCCTGAAGCTGGCAAAGCCTTGCGTATAGGGATTGTTACTGTCTGGTCTCATGCCCTGAAATATGACCTCATAATTCCAGACCAATTTGTGGTGGTCATTTAGCAGTATGTCTGCTAGATATGGGAATATTAAAGTTAACAAAAAGTATGTAGTTTAACTTCTAGAACCCAGGCTAAAAATCTAGCAAGCATGGAAAGTTTGGGGTTTTTTCCCTATGAAATTAAATAAACTGAATTATTGAGACAATTAAGATGGAGTCCCATTATTGTATTGTACACAGCTTTGCTTTTCTTATTGAAGAGAGCTCCAAAGTAATTGACAAAGGAAAATGAATCACGCCCTAAATTCCAGATAGCTTCTCTCAGCAAATGGTCAATAGTCAATAAAGAGAAACAGGCAATTCAGAAAATTATTCATTCCCTCTATCTTCAATACTCATTTCAGGATAAAGGAACTCATCCCTAAGAAGGAGGAAGGGATACTGTCTTGTATGTGCAGCTATCATTGCTTAGCTTTCAAATTACTTCCACTCTAAGTAGCATATCCAACCTGGTTTTGTTTCTGGAAACAAATGAAAATGCAGTCAGTATTTACAAATGCAAAGTTCTGCAGAATTATAACTCATTCTCCTATATTTCACCCTGTTCCACAGAGCAGCAGAGAAGAGTTTTAATTTACCCACTAAGAACAAAGTGCTGATTTGGCTCTGTGGTTCTTGTAAACCATCTTTGTGCTGCTATTTCCTGTTATTTTCTCAGGCTGCATGTTTCAAATGTGAATGGGGACGTACTCAAAAATCTCTTTATGTTTGTAGTGGTATGACATGATTCCTTGGACAGATGTTGGTGGGTCTTATATGCCAGTAAAAAGGGAACAGAAAGCAAAAGCATGGCATAAAATGTTCTCATTTTAGTTCTGAGGATTTGATGCTTACCGCCAACACGTCATGGTTAACAGCCTTCCTCAATGCTGGCCTTGCTTGTCATGTTCAGCAGAGGCTGCATGCTAAATCTCATTTCCCAAGACTTTCAGCCACTTTCATGATTGTTGCCTCCTTCATCCTGAGTTGCTCACTTTGTAGCTCTGGCAGCAGCACTCAGCAGCTCCTTGCACACAGCTTTGCTGCAGTCTGACATTGGGAAGTTGTCTGCAGGCCAGACAGTGCTGCAGGAGAAGCAGACACTTTTGAACAAAATTTCTGGCTGCACTAACAGATTATTAAAGACAAGGCATTGCCACTGTGTTTGTTTGAATGATTGTGGTGCTTCAGTGTCTGCTAGTGACAAAAGTAATTTGTAGAACGTTACTTGTGTGTGTGGAGAGAGAGAAATATATCACTGCAGTGATCTGACACCTCGCCTGTGTTGGTGGCCTTATTTCAAACTTTTTTGGATGCCAAATTGAATGAAGTGCTTTCAGAGTCCGTGGATGGCCTGGCAGGAACTGAATGATTGCCTGTGAAACAATCTGTGCTTTCTGTTTTGTGACCTTGGCAGATCAGTGTTTGGGAAAGTTGTTCACATGCCATTTGCACCTGCTAGCTTTGCCATGCAGGAATAGGTCATTTCCTTTCCAAACATGACTGTCTTCTGATACCAGTGGGAAATTGGCAGCTCTTACATGAAAACAGTAGATTCCAGTTTCCTCTTTTGGCTTTTCACTGAGATAGGAAAGGAGTTGTTATTGTTACGGTCCCAGTGCTCCGTGTCAGAGCTCTCTTCCCCACATAACTGCTCTTGCAGTCATTCAAAAACAGTTTGTCAATAGTATATGGCGTCGTATCTTGTTCTGTGTATGAGATTGCCCCGAGATAATTTTTTCCCAATGTCACAGGCTTAATTCTAAACAGAACTGCACAATCTACAGTGAAAATATTTCCTTCTTCTTTTGTCTCTTGGTTGTTCTTCCTCATTTCTGTGAAAGAGTAACAGTGCAGAATAAAGTGGCTGTCTAGTGGTAGGGCTTAAGAAGCCCTAGTTCCGTAGTGGAACAGAAGTGTACTTTTCTCCATATATCTTTGTCATATCAAAAAGATGAGGTGGTATTTATTGTTCTTTCAGTTCTCTTCTCCAGAAATGACAGAAAGCTGTTGTGACTTCTTCTTTTGAAGGGCTTCTTTTACTCAGCAGGTAGGGAATCAGTGATGTTGGGCAGGACAGAGGCAATTGCCTCATCTCCAGCCAGGAGTATCACCTTTGCAGAGAACTGCAAATGAACTATGTTGCTGACAGTGAGGTGGTGAATTCTATTTCCACTCTTAATAGCATAAAGCAGCTGCATTGGCTTTGTAAGTGATTCAAAGATTTGCACTCCCTGAACGTTAGAGTAAATCATTTGTTGCATCCAATGTGTGTCTTTGTAAATGTGCACTGTGTTTTTCTTCCTGTCAGTTACTGGAGATGGAGATAGAATCGTGTGGTTTTGTCTCTGCTTTCATGTAGCATTATTAATGAAACAGGTAATCCTATTTGTCTTAAAATCAAGGCAAATATCTCTTGTGTTCTGTCCATCTGTTCCAGACACCAACAGCATGCTCATCACCATGGTATTAGAACAGTCTGGTACACAAATAGCAATCAGCAGATATTAACATAATATTATTACTTTGTCCATAAAACCAATATGGGCAGATACTAGACATCACACACTGTGAGATAGTTTCTCAGCTGATGTACTTTGTTCTGCCAGAATATAATATTCTGTGTAAAAATTAGTAAAAGGATGCATTTTTATTATTTCATGCAAGCAGCATAAATTGCCAGTATAATATATAACAAAATTTTATCTTTACATCCAGTAATTTACAGTCCATTGCTATCTTGTTATAGAACAGCATTCTTTAGGAAACAAAGTGAGTTTTAGATGCATTAGATCAAATCAAACCACCAAAAGTTCCTTTTTTCTTCCCTTTCTTCCACAGTTGTTGATACAGACTGATATAAAAGTTGCTTTTTACATGCAGAAGGCCATTTATCTCAAACTTGAACTAGACAAGTTAAGGTTTATTCAGCATGCAATCTCCTTTTGCAGTGTTGGAGGGATGGCCTGTGATTGGAGCCCGTCAGGAAACTGTAAGTCACTCTCTTTCTGCACACAATAAAGCAGTTGGTTCTGTATCTTTTGAAAAGAGTAAAACTGACTCTCTGCTGTTCTAGCCTGTGGAAGGAACATGGTCCTTGCAGACCAACTCTTTTCAGGATTTAGCTTACCAGGGAAGCAGACTGCAGTCCCCCAAAAGATCCTGAACACTACAAAATTCAGAGGTTCACTACCTGTCCTTATTCCCCTCCATACATCTCATTTACACATGCCCAAAAGCCCAAATGCAAATGTCTCCTTTTTGTTTGGTCACTTTTCCTGAGATACAATGTAAAGATTTTTTTTTTTAAAGTTGAACAGCCACGCTTTTAAAATCCCTGGTATTTAAATTGCTGATTAAAATGAGAAGATTCCTCTCAGGTGGCATATTTGTGCCAATCTGGTTAAATGAATAGCCCATCTATATATATTATCTCTTCCTTTCTGGATCAGAATATATTCCTATTTTGGAAGCTTGTCTACAGAGACTTGTATACAGAAGCAAGATGGAACCTTTTCAGATTGCAGCTTCACAGTTGCGATGTTACAACTATGAAACAAAAGTGAAACCAAGATATTACGGTTCCTAGTTTTTATATACAACAACTTTTGCTTGCTTTAGACGGCAAATTGCTGCTAAACTAACATTCCTGTAAGCAGTACAGTGTCCGTACAAGTGCTGCTATAATGAAAGCAAATGTCTTTGTCTGACCTGGTTGTGATTAGTGTCAGTAGGCACAAACGAATTGCATCAGCCATTATTACTCTTTCAGTGAACATGAAACTTACTGGTCATGATATTGGTTTAGTCTCCATTTTTATATCAATAGCTTAAAAATAAAGTTAACTACAATAATTAAGCTTTACGATAAACTAATTTAAAGTGTAAATGGATTGTTAAGAACACTGATGCCAAAGAGGCTGTATATGTGTGGAGCCTAACTGAAATGGCCAACAGGAATAAAAGCAGAGGATCTTTCCCAGTTCAGCTTTGCCTTGAACACTTGGCGGTTGGCTCGTCTGTAGGAAGGAGTCTAAAGTACTGGGTGACATTCATACATGTCTAGATACAGTGAAGGGCAAAGTGCAGCATTTTAATCCTGTCATTCCCTTTTATCAATCTCAGTTATGAAGCAAGTAGTGGGTATTAAGATCAACCTTGACTTAAACATTTAATAGACATTTCTCATTAGACAAACTATATATGTCCCATTAAATTTCTTTCAGAGTCTGTCTTTCATTGGATGCATGCCAGATTGTCCTTCAGGATATAGTCCAGTGAGTAGGAGAAGAAATGAGTCTGAGGTTGGCATAATTGAAATGAACGTAAAGGTACAGTTGGAACTTTCTTGGAACAGTCTTTTCTGTCTTGCTGTCTTAGGCCAATACCTTGGTTCTCTGCAGTCAATTGCTTTGGAGCACTGTTATTAAGAAGAATGAGTCACTTCTGGCTCAGTTTAGTGAGTTTATCAGGACTGAAGAAGCTATAGCTGGACTAGATATCATATCTGCAGTTCATTTTATGTAGCTCTTTTTATCATGTACAGTGACTGCCCACCAAAAGAAAATGAAGATGCATTGCTTCAGCTTTTATAAGAAAGATCTGTAACAGATTTTGTTGTATCCACGAATAGAAAGTGGTTACAGAGGCTGTTAGCTTTCTCTGCTCCCATGGTCACAATGTACATTGCAACATTACATGTTGCCACTACACAGTTTTCCCTTGTCCTCTTAATTTTAGATAGGCTGCAGCCTCCTCAGTGACCTTTGAGGTTTATGACACGAAGCACAAAATGTAACTGCTGAAATAGGGTGGATGATTATTTTGCACAATTTTGAATGACTACTCAAAGTAGCATTTGCAAGAGAGCATAGCCTCATAGTTCTTTAGAACTGGATGCCTCCCAAAATAGCTGCTCTGAGTGTGGTGGTCATTTAATTTGCCAAGTATTAAATTAGCACATGGGCATACTCTAGAAAAGATCAGGTGGACTGTTTTGAATTAATGAGAAAGGCTGGGGTCTCTGTTAGCTACATGTTGATGGAAAGTACAGTAGTCCATTGCCCTTTCTGAACTATAGTATAAGAACAAAAAGCAATGAAAAATCATCACAACAGAAGCTGTCATCCTTGTTCCTATGTGTGCTGTATCTCTTCCATGGGAATCTCTTGTAGATAGCAAATAGCAAATGTAGTTCTCCTGATTGTTTTTATTCTTCAAGTGCTATCTCACATAATAAGGCTCTATGCCTTTCTGCCCCACCTCACTTTTTGATTTTCTTGATTTAGATACAATATTACCATGTCTTTTGAACTGTGCATTTTAGCAGATTTTGTATTTGGATGTAAAAGCCCAACTATGGAATGAATATTACATGGGACAAATTATTATGTTAGATAACAGCCAAATTTGAATAGTTAATCTCATGTATTCAAAATGAGACTTTTTTGCACAGTACAAAAAGAATCTCATTAGTTAATGAACACAAGCATTGCATGTAGTATGTAGGGAGTGATTGCATTTAACTATGAATTACATGTTCTTTAAATAGCTTTTTTTTCTTAAGGTAAAAGGAGCAAATAATTTCAGTACTCTATCTTGAATAACATTCTTTGTAATTATTTTTCACCACAATAGCCAGTGGAATGTAATATTTTTTTTTTTTTATTTCTTAGTGGTGAATTTATAGGTCTTGAAATTATATATCTCTTCTCTCTCCTTCTGTTTGCTTTTAGGGAGCTGCTTCAGCAGTGTCATTTCCATACTGTGGTTGGACTCAGGAAAAGGACTGCATTGATGAATTAGTGCAATAACCCTCCCAGCCATGGAAGGAAAATCCATAGGTGACAAATAGGCCAGATTGGCCATCCCTCAGCCTCAGTGGTAAGCAGTAATTTGAGATCTGGGATAAATGTTTTTGTATACCTGGAAATCAATCTAGTTCTAAACTAAATTAAATCAAGCATCTAAATACAGAATTTGGAATTTAACATGGTGTACCTTATGAAAAAACAAACAAAAAACCTACAAAAAAAGAAAACTAATTTCCACTGTGGGTATTTTGAGTCATGCTTTTCTAACACATTTCAGCAATGTGTCTTGCATCTTAATACCTTTGCTTTCATGTTTTTGCTTGGTTTTTAAGTTTGTCAGTCATTACAGAATGTCATTTAGAATCAACTTAGCAACCTTCCATTTTGTTGAGTGGCTCCAGTGAATAATGATTCGAGGATTAGTCTGCTAGGAATTAAATGTTGCTTGAAAATTAAATACCTTTACAGAATGTAAGAGTTTCTTTCTTTATTTAGGTTGTGTGTCTAAATAGTATGGATAGGTGTATCAGGTCAGTGCGGACACAGCGCAATCTTAAAAAAGAAAAAATAAAAAGGCAGAAAGAGAGAGGGAGGGAGGAAGAAGAAAGCAAGGAAGTGAGAGAAGGAAAACAAATTCACCCAATCATTAAAAATTTGAATCGTCTGGAAAATTTTCTGCACTTGGCTGAATCCTGACTGTAGTTTCCTAACACAGATAAAGGGTTCATGTCTGTACTCATTTTCATTCATGGATGGGTCTTCAAAATTTCCAAGTGATAACTTGCATAAAATAGATTGTATTGCCTATTTGTTGAAGCCTATAGGTGCACCTGTTTCAATAAAGCAGAAGCTTTATTGCTTTTGTAGACTAAAGAATCCATTGAATGTTTGCTTCTTATACTGGCTTTACTACTATGCAGAGTTTTACCTTGAATTCACTGATTAATGTTTTAAGCAAAGTGAGGCCTTTATTAATTTTATTTTTTTCAAAATCCGCTACCAAAAATCGCAGTAATTCACCATTCAAAGACAGTTCTTTACTTCTTCAAAAACATTATTAAACTGATCTGTACCATCCTCCTCATTACTGTAGTGGTGTACCCTTGTATGATACAAATTATACAAATTATGAGCTTCTGTCTGAATTAATAGGGGTGACACCTAACCCCGAACTGACATCTGACAGATTTTAAATAAAGTTTATCAATGACAGGTCTGTAAGATAGACTGTTAGTGCTATCTGTTCTTTGTTTGGATGTTGAGGAAGGCATTTGACTCTCTTAAGAGATCCAGAGCATGAGCTTTTTTCCTTGAGCTTTTGTTACATTTAAGGATTTATGCTGAATAACAATAATAAAAGATTAATTCAATCTGTTTTTCTGTTGACTGTTAGTTTAATTTAGTGGATGACTACTTAAAGTTTAGTCTGCCAGCCAAAAAAGCTATGCAGTTATCAACATTACTGATAGGATAAACCAATTATGCAAGCTTATTTTCAAATGTCCCCAAATCCCATAATACTAGCAAGGTAAAACGAGTTAAAATGAACCTCTTTACAGAAAGATACAGCATCAAACAGAGGTTTTCATTTAGAGCTTTGGGTAGACTAAATGGCCTTGCTGACTGATTCTTTGCCTGTTGCCATTTTTAGGCATGAAATATAGGAGGAAATGGAAGAGAAAGTATGGACAAGAAAAACACAGAGTTGTAAGAAAGACTTCTGTGCTTAGAAGGCTATGGAGGCCCAAGCTAAAAAAAGATCAATATGTGCTGTGTTTTGGGGGTCTACTTAGTGCTGCATCTTTGATCTGTAACAGTATTTTTCAAACTGTGCATCCAACCATTGCCTTGGCAGGACTCCAGATTAACCCTGTGTGGGGAGAGGAAAGTGCCCACAGGGCTTGGCAAAAGTTGCCTGTCCTTTCCTCATGAAGACACACATTTGTTCCTGGGTAGTGTGGGAGGTGGCTCCTCCTTTCTCACTGTATTTGCAGCTACTGTGAAAACAGATAATTCCAGAAGACAGTCTAATATGCAATTGCAGTCCCAAATGTCATTGTAGAGGTCTGAGACTCTCTTTCCTGACACACAGCTAAATTGTACATGCATATGCAAACGGTTTCACAAGCCTGCTAAAGAATGCCCCAAACCAAGTCAGATGTTGCTTACAAAGGATGAATAGTGAGAGAACAAAACACTAAGGGGCAAGAAGGACGAAAAAGCACAAAGAACAGTGACAAATAAATTCAAAATGTAAGACATGGAAATGTAAAATGGTATCATTGATGTCAAGCCATGAAACAAGAAAGTACAACCACTGATTTGATTTTTTGTTTTTCATTAGAAATGTATCCTTTTTCCACTTCTGGATGCCATACACATATCTGAGAAAATACAAGCTTTTCAGCTTAACAGGGTGAAACTCCCTTCCAGAACCCTGGCATCAAAACCACCCACAGAACCCTATAAAACAACCTTCAGTATTAAATCAGTGTCAGTGTTAAACATCCTGTGTCAAGCAGGAAGATACCAGTTCAGCTGGATGAATACATGCCAGGGCATTTAGATGATAACTGGTATGATGAAGCAAACTCTTAAGCAAATAGATACCTAGGCAAAGAGCAGAGCGACGAAATTCCATGGTGCACTACTCTGCTGTCTCCATTGGGCTGCAAAATGCATGAGTTAGAAGTAGAAGATAGCCCTTGGCAGTATGTGTGGAGAGCACTATGATCCCCACTTAAGCAAACTTGTGATTTCTTACTTCCTGATGTTTCTGGACCCTTTTCAAGAGTGCTTTCTAGCAGTACTCTGCCCCAGTGTAGCAGTCAACCTCCGGCAGGGGGATTGGACTAGATGATCTTTTGAGGTCCCTTCCAATCCCTAACGTTCTGTGATTCTGTGATTCTGTGATTCTGTGATAAGAAAGGGCTCATGTACGAGAAGGAAACAGGAGCTGCAAGCAGGACATCAGGTGCTCAGGAGACAGCAACCTCAGAGTCCAACCCCCTGTTGCACAGTTGTGGGCCTGAGCTGCCATTGTTAAAACAACCAATAGGCCAGATCCTCAGCTGGCATAGAGCCACAGAGGCTCAGCATATTAGCTTCAGCTCTGTCTTCTTTATCTCTTGTGGCACTGAAGATTATGATTAAAAAGATGTCCAGGATGTAACAGATGAAGTAAAGTGTACTGAATTCACCAGCAATCTTAAGTAAAAGCCTAAGCTGCTTAATTTATCCTTGGAATCATTTTACCACTGAGCTTTTTTTTTACCTTTCTTGTGAGTGCTGTCATAAATGGCCTGTGGAAACAGTAGAATTGTCATTTCTGGACATTTTCAAGAATATCACTATTGGGATTGAAATAGATGCAACTGAAGCAGAGGAACTGACTAGATCATCTCTTCGTGTCTCTTCCAACCTAATTTTTTCCCTATGATTTTAGCAAATGCATTCAGTTTCTGTCCTAAGCTGCAGTGTTACGCTGCTTCCACTAGGCTTGTGTAACAAAAGCCCCAACTACCAAACCCTCTCTGCTTCCTCCATGGCTACTCATGCAATACAAAATGTGTATTGTCAGCTTTGCAGAAGGTTGGGAAATTAAGATGTGAACCATGGTGACTGTGTAAAGTAAAAAGTAAAGAAAAATATCAAAGTTAATAGGTAGTCAGATTATTACAGTGTCATGCTCGAAATAATTTTCTACTTCAAATTTGAGTGACAGTTACCATAAAAACTCCCATGTGCTTACAACAGTACTGAAGTAAACTGGTCCTGGGTTCTGAAGAAAGGAGCCAGAACAATGTGCTAGATCTCCTTCTAGGAGTTTCCCAAAAGACATTTAGCTCACGAGAGTTGGACATCTGCTCTCTGAGCATCCTGCTATACCTTCACATCCACCAAACACTCTTGACCCTTCACCATGCCTGTCTCTGCTTGGCTTTTGCCTGTGATTGGAACAAACATGAAACCACTGGCTCCATTCCCCTCACTGTAGGATGCGAAAGGCCCTAAGAGGCAAAACTGAGAAGTAGAGCTGGACATAAGCTGCTTCCTGGTGATTTGCATACCAGTCAGTTCCATCACACCACCTGGTTACCTCCCTCCTGTAAGAAGCAATGTATGATAGTGGGGCAGCTCTTTTAAAAGGTTCCAGACTACCATTTTTCTCCATGTCTGCCCAGAATACCATTGTCCTAACACATCCGTTTTTCTGACATCAGACTACACCTGAGTATGACTTCACTTGTTCTGTCCCTCCTGGTGGTACCACAGGTCCATCAGCAACTTTCTTCTCCCTTGTCCTTTACTTCCTAAATCAAGAATTAATAAGGAGGAGAAGAATTCGCTCACACCATTTCCTGGCACATCAGAAATGGACTGATTATATTGTCAGGAAAACAGTGTTAGCTAACAAGTTCTGCAGAGAGATTAAATACATGGGAAGACTGTGAGCAATACAAGAGACACATGCTGCTATTGATAAGCTAAAATCAGTGTTTGCTCCCCAGCGCTCCCACTATCAGAAGAGTCAGTTGTGACATCTCAGCTCGCTGTTGTGCATTCCTGGTACCTGACCTTCTCTGCATGACTGTTCTGCATCTCTGAGCTTCCCACTGCATGGATCAGACACTGAGAAGGAGGAAGGGAAAGGAAGAGCAGAGGAAGGCAGGAGGGGAAATAAGTACCTAAATTCTTTGTTTCTGATTTTATACATAGTCTAGGGAAAAGGACACCAGCAGGGGCTGAGTGATACCTGAACGCTGCTGTGCTAACGTGACAGATTTATGGGGAAGCAGTACTGGGTCAGAAGCCTGATTCCCACTACCTTTGGTACAAGAACTGTTACAGAGGGGAAAGATAGACATTTTCAGGGTGAAAACCCTGGCAGAGTTGTAGAGAGCAGACCTGAAACCTTCCTTTGCCCTGTGACTATGTGGCATGATTACATAGCTAAAAAATATTTACCATTTCATATGAAATAAGGACAGGAGAGGAAAGCAGAACAAATCCTATGCTGCTCGCTGCCTTCTGCAGGCTGCAATCCACATGGCAATACTCTCACAGTCCCACTGACAGCCCTACAGCAGAGCAAGCATGTGGGCTCCATACTGCAATGCAAAACCTGAGCTCATGCAGCTGTAACACTCCTCCTCCATCATTTGTGCTGTTTTTCCTCCTTTTTCTCCCCTCTCGCTCCTGCCTGCAGCCACTGCTTTCTCTCTCCCTTCCCCTGTCCTCCTGCCCCTCATTTCCCAGAGCCTCCTCTGGCCCACACCTTTTGTGGCCTAGGGAGGAGAGAGATGGGAGCAGGGGATGGCTGGCCACCTGAGTGGAACCAGGAACCAGCAGAGTTCAACCTCAAAAACATGATTTAGTGGGTCAGGGTACTGGGGATACTTCCCAGGACTGGTGAAGGTGATCTGTGCTTACAACTTTTCCTAGTCTGTTCTGGTAGAGGGATATAGCACGAGCCAAAGGAAATTCTGCAGCTAATTTCATTAACAGGATGAAATCAGCCTCTATTGACACAGGCAGAATTCAGCCCTGAAGGTATATGAGTAATGTTTCCCTAACTGGCATCTGATACTGCTCCTTGCATTATGCTCCTATTAGCACGAGGCAAGTGAGCCCTCTCTGACCATCCAGTGGTTGGTGATGTTTTACACAAACTGTGAAAACCCACTGAAGGCAGGGGGAGGAACAGGACAAAACATGATGTGCGGGTTATAAATCATCACTCTGAGCCCAGCTAGAAACCAGGCAGGGGTCCTGAGCGCCTGTTCATCCTGTTAAGCAAGTACACATGCAGACACTCAGCTCCAGACGACAGCAGCAGATGACCTCAGCCTGCAACACAGGCAGTGGAGAGGCTTCCCCACCCCTCACTGCAAAGCTGAAGTAGCCTCACTTTTTGCACTGCCCTTACACCCAGCCTGGGGCCAGGGGTTGCTATACCTGCCATGCCGCTGATTCAGTCACACAGATTAAATATGTTCTGCTCAGACACAGGAGCTATTATTCCTCTGAGATGAAACAGCATCCCACACTTATTAACCTGTGCCCTACTTCAGAAGTAAATCTAATTCGCAGCTTTTGTAGTTAGCTAGTGCGGGTGTTGGTTTGTCCCTGTGTCTGCTCTGATTTTGCTCAACATATAAACATATGTTTATGCAGCGCCATATGTGGCAGAGCCCTGTTTACTGTGGCCTGTAAGCATTATTCCTCATAACAGAATAAGGAATTGTGGTGCTTGGAGCTTTTTGTTTCACTGGGGAAGAGAAAAGTAAAAGCACTAATGTTAAAAACATCCCTGCAAAAACAATTTTTGTATTCAGCAGGGAATGAAGTGCTGTCTGCTAAACAGAGTTTGTCATCTGGGATATTCCTGCACATCTGGTCACCTTCCACAGAGCATCTCAAGAGTTGTGCTGTATGAAAGGGGAGAGAGAGTTTCAAAAGATTCACTGAATTTCTGATGGCACACATCAAGCAAAACGGGTATTGTTTGACAAATACACAAAGTAATAGGGGAAGGGAAGTAGAATCTTCAATGATGGCCACCACAGAAGCCGTACATACAGTCATTTATGTGGTAGATTCATCTGTAGATAATGTTACCTAACAAGCAATGCAAGAAAGCAAATACCACTTTTAACCAGTGTTCAGTATTTTCAACTGTAGTCAGTACAGTTTATTGACTTTTTAAGGAATTTAACATAACTATATTAAAACCATTAAGATGCTTGGAGTGTGAGTGACTTTTCATGATCATAAGATCTTTTTAGGGGAAAAAAGGACAAGACGACGCAGTTTCAGTTCCTCTGGGGATTCAGCTCTGTTCTGTTGCTGTCCAACAGAAAGGGTCCTGTTCACATCGGTTATTTTGGTAGTCCTTTGGTGGACTTACATGGCTGGTGACTTGCAGCTTGGTAGAGTTCAGCATGTGAACAGATGTTGTTTAGACAGTTGTTCTATCACCCGATGACTCCTCCCTGCCTGGGGAGGAGAATCAGGAAAAGGAAAAGAGACACATGGGTTTAGATGGAAACAGATTTAATAAAATAAAAACATTAAAAAGCAGTATTAATAAAAGTATAAATATAAAGTACACAGAGTTATACTCAGATGGTATAGTGGTCACAAGCTGTGATGGTCACAATGAGGAGGGGAGCAGAACAACGGATGAGACCCTCCTGAGCTGACAGCCATCGAGAAAAGAGGGCCATCCCCAGCAAACTCCCCAATTTATGGTGAGCAGGATGTTTATGGTACAGAGTACTTTTCATTGGGCAACCTGGGGTCAGCTTGGGGTCAACCACCCTGGGTTTTTGCTCCCTCCAGTTTCTGCACCTAACAAATTCAGTACTGCTAAAGACCTTGATCAATGTTTACCAGCACCAGCCGAAAACTAAACAAAAATATCTTCTCAACTTTATTCCAATTAAATCGAGTATTGCAGTCTTTGCAGAAATGCAGTTTTCCTGCATGAAAAACTGAATCTAGCATTCTATCCCTGTGAAAACAGGACAACAGATGGACATCTAGATTGCTGCAGTAACACTTTCCAGCTTGTCATATGAAGACAAAGTCCTACCCACACTTTCCTGCACAGGACGTTTCCATGATCTCACAATCCCTTTGCGGATTGTTCCTCCTGTCCTTTGAGCCAGTTAGAAGATAAACTTTGGTCAATGTATTATACTATGCCCTTTGTAATGAAATAACGTTCGATAATATGTATTTAGTGGGGATTTAAATTCCCGAGCTGATTACAAGGAGCTGTTAAGACCTGCACAGTTTAGCAGTGCTCCGTGTATGAGTCTAGAACGATGTATAGCATTGCAGTGATGTGCTCTTTCTGATAGTGTTGAAAAGGCTAGGACTTCGCTAGTAATAAATCTGAAAGCATAAACAACAAAAAATGCCAGTGATGCAACTTGATATTCAGTAAGAATTTAAGTGATTGACCAGAAAACTAGGCTTCTATATTCTGAATTATTCCGGCTTTAACAAGTTGTTTGCTCTGAGATTCCAGGCGTGTGACAGTATCTCCCTGCCTGTTTCCCAGCAGTAAAATAAGCATAGTAATATTTACTGTGCCCAAAGAATGTTATGAAATGTGACTAATTAATGCTTGTAAAACACTTTTGATAAAAGATGCAATGGCAGTGCAAAAAGGGATTGTTACTAATTAATACACGCAGAGAAAAGAGGTGGCGACTCCTACAGACACCCTGCTCTGCTATAGAAGTCGTGGCGCTGACAGCCACCCGCGTTGTTCCTATTTTTATTACACCTCCATTTTGACCCCTCACCAGAAAGTAAGGGGTACAATAAGCAGCAGAGGGAGTTGTCCCCCGCCATCACCTCGCTGCAGCCGAGGCCTCTCCTCCTTGTAAAGATGCAACTCCCTCCCGATCCTGGCCAAAGACCTTTGTGAAACATTTTAAACCTCGGTCGCTTTGTGGATGGCGGACACCGGCACACCCAGGGCGGGGCTCTGCAACCTCTTCGGCCGCGGAAGGAATGCAACCAACGGGGAAAATAAAGCTCTGGCTGGGCCGTACCGGGACAGTATG